>NC_058403.1:36642062-36654239 GCF_002201575.2 Neomonachus schauinslandi | reverse complement strand
AAAGAAAGAAAGAAAGAAAGAAAGAAAGAAAGAAAGAAAGAAAGAAAAGAGAAAGAGAAAAAAAGTAACTTGCTCAAAGTGTCTAAAATAGTGGCATGGCTTGGATGAGAACTGAGGTCTTTTGATTCCTACCATTCTATCTTGCTGCTGCAGGGCACATCCAAAACTCCAAGTCCGAAGTAGTCCAATGATATCTCCTCCCTCTACAGAAATAGAGAACTCTCACTACAAAAGAAAAGACACCCACCTGCCAGGCCAGCCTTACTACGGCTTCCACACTAACAGTAGTTTGGCATGGCAGCTGCTTGTGTTCTACTCAAGGATCGGGGCTGTATATTAGTTCCTCTTCCTCTATCACCAAGTTACTCCCATTCTCGCTTGGTACACCAAGATGATATGAAGGTCTTAGGGGGAAATATCCCTAATACCTGATCAAGTTTACCATCAGCTTATAATAAGACCATCGTTAAATGATAAAAAGATTGTCTTCCCAACTTGTCCACACCCATCCGTTGAATATATTGTTGTATTACAAAATATACTTTCATGCTGTCCTATCCATCAAGGATAATCTGTTCTGCTTTGTTGATACTCTGTACTTGTGTAGCCTGTAAAATTGGGTAAAGCAAAATGAAGATTTAAAGTAAATCTGACCTTACTGACCTCTACCAGATCTCTAAAACACCACGAACTCATCCCTGTATCAATACCTCTATCTTAGCTATTCCATGGAAGTGAAAAGATACGGAGAATTGAAGTTTCAAATACCATTAGTCTTACGTCACCTGTAGCATTTCTATGTTAAAAAAAAAAATGTAAGCTAGTGGACATGAGACTATCGTCTATAAATTTTACTTGATCTTTAAAAATATATTTGTAATTGTTACTGAACACACAACTTCTTTTTCACGCTAGTTAGCATCAAATCTTTCCATAAAGACAATGCACTTAGTGTAGTATTCTTTTGAAGAATATGATGGATATTGTTTTTAATTTTGTGACTCTGGACAAAAATGTTGTTCTGAAATGCTTTCCTTATCAAATATCAAATATCCTATATCAAAATAAAAATTCCCTTTCTGAGTGGGTCATTATGACAAAAACTGTTGAGAAATATGAAGGTGTAATTCTTCCTCACAATTTCCAGTATTTCAGATACTACTAAGTGGTTCCGCATAAAAAAATTACAATATGTCACTTCTAAACATAGATTTGTAAGAATATTCTCTATATAATGAAAATTCAGTAACATCTTAAAATATTTTTTCACCATAACAGTGAAATTGTCAACAAAAACTGCTTCTCAAACTACCTTCCCTTTTATTCACTAGGCTCTGCAAAGTCAGTCAGCAGGGGCTGAACAGAAGCCACATTAGAAGGTTATTCTTCTGCAGCTGTTGCATCATACTGACAGTCACATTTTAACATAAAGAATATTTTAGGTATTCACAGTAGCTATGGGAGAATATAATTCTTAATATCAACTCCATAAAGTGGCAATAACACTTAATATATTGAACTAGTTTAATCTACTTTGGATATTTATTTACTGAATGTGCATTTCTACGTGATGATGATACGGTGATTTCGGCACCTGCCATCAGGTAAATCTTAAGTCAGCCTAGTTAATAATATTTTTTCAGATGCCCAAAATCATGAAACAGCCAAAAATCCAAAAGACATCAGGAAATTGATTTTTAAAAAATTTGAAGAAAAACTATATGACTTTCAAGAAAAGCTGCATTTCACTGGGACTTTTAAGAAAAAGCATTCTTAAAACACTTTATGTGGAAATAGAGTCACTACAAATTGTAGAAAGTCTTTTCTCCCTTGGTGTTCAGCTCCCAGTAACTATATTTAAATTCTCTTCAAAAAGCAGTTAATATTCCCATCCTACCTCCCACTGTCTTTCAAAATGCTAAAAGGGAAATAAATCAAATTCAACCACAGCAAACATGTGTCCTCAACTGCAGAAGTATGACTAAGCATTAAAAAAACAAAAAACAAAAAACAAAATGAACCCCACAATATTTAGGATTTTCTTTAAAAGGCTTTTTAAATAAAATGGATGTAATCTCCCCAAGTTAAATTAAGCAAAATGCACCCTGAATCTGTATTTCAGAGACTACCCAGAGAAAGTCTACTCCACAGCTTGGCAATAACAAAAGCAGGTCAGTAGCCACTGATAATCTGGCAGATCAAGGTCAGTTTGTAATTCCTCTTTGTTTATACATTTATCCGGAAATACCTGCTACTCTAAGTAAAACAATAAGATGATTTGGTTTCATGTTTACCTAAAGCCACCATCAGGAACATTTTGGGGGCTAGGGATAGAAATCTTTAGTAAGTAGAAAAAAGACAAGGATTTAGGAAGCCCAGAGAAATCAGGGAGATTCAGAGATCTGAGACAAATGTTTTCAGTGCAAATTTGAACGGCTTACCCTAACTGAAAGCAATGATTTCACATTTTTGTGAAGTATGTCATTATTTAGAATTGTTTGTATTTCTTAGTAGCCATTTTTTGGTCTTCTCCCTGTACATTAAATACAAATGAAAACTCATTGCAAATATTTATTCTATTCAGAATAGTGTATTGGCATTTTGGCAGTTATAACATAAATACTTAAATATTATTTGGATCCAATTAAAGAGATGTGTCAAGATTAAATGGATTGGAAGAGAACTAATCAATCAGTGGCATGAAAACATTATAAAAAGACACAGACCAGGCCTTAGATTAGGCACTTGAAATAAAATGAAGACTAAGACCCTGTACTCCAGGGGTTTATAGTCCAGTAGAGCAAACAGATAAATACCAAACATTCAAAATGCTATAATAAAAATATGCAAAGGGGTTATATAGATCATAGCATAGACAAAATAAAATGCTTAGTTCTCTCATGAGCAAAGAAGACATAAAACTTCAAATAATAAAGGGCAGATGGCATTCTTTTGTCTACTTAAACAAACACATCAGATTTTGGTCAAAATTTTTCATAATAAAAAACTCCAGTAGGTTCCTGGAGACTCGTTTTTTTAAGCTATCATTAATAATAATGTGGCTTCAAATATGCAGTTGTAAAATTTAAAAAAAATGGTTAGAATTGTTAGTACGTATCAGCTTTAAAAATGCTTTTTATTGCAATAGCCATAAGTAAAAGAAAAGAAGTGTATTTACAAATTAAACTCAAATTTTCTGATGATATACTACACAGAGGAATACAAGTCAAAGGGTACAGTTAATATAAGTACACTCTCAAACTCAGGAAATGCAGGAAAATATCCTCCTTATAAATAATGAAATGTACTAAATGAGCCAATTCTTATAACCATCCTTCCAAAAATAAAAAGTCCTTATTAAAAAAAAAAAGTCTCTCTCTCTCTCTTCCTGTGTTGAGTTCAATGTCCCTATATACTTCCACAGTTGTCCAAATTGCATCCAAATCAAAAACTGAAAAAACCATGTCTCGGATTTGGCAGTGCACTGACATTTGGCAGCCCATGTGATTGCAGGCAATTAATACTATCTAAAAATCTATAGCCTCAAATAATAACCAGCATAACTTCGAGATCCCACCATAGCAAATGTGTTAATGGGCTAGTTAGGGAATAGAGTATTGATTTAGGAACAATTTTTGATTCTTGTTTTGGGAGAGTGAAAGGAACAATCCCTATTCAAGATAAGGGATACACATTTTCACTCATTATTTTATTTCATTCCCAGGGCAAAGAACTATTTAGAAATAACAGATACTGTATTATGTATCACAATGGTGAATTTCATTCTGCCTTGGCAGGGTAACTAGTAAGCGTAGAATGTAACTGTTTGCTATACTGTAGTCATAGATATATAATTGCCTTCAGAAACATCCTTCTCTGAATACCACCTACACATTAATACATGACAGTGAACTTACAGCCAGACCCCTGTTCTATCCCACATGATCCTTGAAAAGGCTTTGAAATGAGGACACGTGCATAATTAAGGCACACTGAATATCACAGTACATGTAACAAACTAGAGTATTATGAATCCTTAGGGGAACCTCATAGAACTAATACATTTTCTAAAGAAAGCTGCACATGAGTAAAGAGAGCCTAAAATGCTAATTAGATCCTCTCAGTGAAAGCTATAGAAAAGTTGATTCTTGAATCCTGAAGTTGGGCACAGAATGGAACATTTGTATACAGAAAGACTGAAGAGGGGGAAAAAGAATTTGACATAAAAGCCCCTCAATAGATGATTTACACAATTCATGAGAAAATAAATAATGCAAAATAAAAATATAACAGCGGGAGAATTCCAAACCTCCTGAAAGGGTTAAGTATGAGAACTGATTTCGTATTAGAAAGGGATTATGTAACAACAGAGGGAAATACTCAGACTAGCATATGCTAATTTAGTCAGCTTTGCCAGGCGTTTCTGTGTGCGTTTGGCTGGCTGACTCACATTCCTTCCCTCTTCTTTTTGCCATTTTTATTATGAAAGTAAGGAGGTTGAACTCTCACAAAATGCAATAATAGCAATAACAAAAACAAGTAAAAACACACTGTATGTGTATTATCCTTGCTAAAACATTGGGGTATGCGTCCTGCAGGTTGAAAGGAAAAATCACTCAATCTGTATGTATTCAGCATATAGGCTTTAGCAAAACTCCCTTTCTTGAACCATTCTTCATTCCCCGTTAATTACTTTTAATAGGTATTTCAGGTTAGTAGCATGGTCGGACTGGGGGGATATTACATTCCTGGAGAGTGCAAAGGAAGCTGAGTTGCTAGTGAGACCTCAACACATAAAATAGACAGCAGTAAAGGAATGACAATTAAATAACAAGCTTATTGTACATTTTTTATTTGCTTTTAAATACAAATATTCCAATCATCTCTCATTTCAACCTAAATCTACTACTTAAGATTGGAAAGCAGGGGGCATATAGGTATGAGAATAAATGGAAGATATAGGCATCATGGGTGTTTTCCCCCGGGGGGATATAGGACAAGCTAATGTAAAACATGAATTCATTAAGAGAGTAAAAATGTATTTTACACACTATAAATTTTAGTTTGGGATGTTTAAGTAAACCTTAAGGGAGTCACTTGCATTTTTAAAGGCAAACACTTTTAGCGAAGAAGCCAAAAATATTTCTTTATAAGAACAAATTAATTGGTTTTATAAATTACACTGGATCAATATAACAGCTATACACTTAGCAGTTGGCAGCACACCCTTGTCGGGAAAGGTGTTTTCTCACTGCGTTCCCAAAGATGACTTTAGATAAACAATGAATGCAGCGTTCCTGTAATAAACCATCATCAAATACATAAAATTGTTAGGGGATCAGTTTGACCAATAAAAGGACTGTTGTTTTCTTAATGTGAAGTGATTTGCACTATTTGATCATACTTAGTTTTAAGATTTTATGTTCCTCAAAGCAAATGATTCCTTATTTTTATTTTCTAAATAATCCCTAATGACCTCAGCATCTAGCCCCCAGAATAACTGTTTGTGACTAAAATGGGGTTTCCCATTCAGCATTCAAATGGCTGAAATTAAAAATTCAAGTAAAAACTATTTGCTGACTTAGAAAGAGTTATCCCAAATGTTGAATGATGACCGTCTTAATATTTACTTCAAAGACCTCTAAAATCGAATGTGAATAATTAATAGCAAGCTCTCTCCAAGGCAGATCCCCTTACAACCTCAGTCCTGTGTCTATTCAGGTGGCGGGAGGGTCTTATCACTCAGTTTCATAAGCACAAAAAAAGATTCAGAATAAATGCTCAGCTCTATCGCAAATTCAGAAATTGTAAATCTTGCTTGTGTGTTTTTAAGTGGAAATGTTAATCATTCTTAAAGCCTAAGAAAATTTATTCAAAAATACACTTTTTAACCCTCATAAAAAGGGTAAAAGAAAACAATTGAGTGCAAATAAAATAAACTCTTGCCTCTTCCTCACACCTCATCCCTGAGAGCCCCAAAGTCTGATTACTTACCAAATTATAAAGATAACCTTCAGTCCTAAAAATAACTGTACACTTTAAACTTGTATATATGTGTATATAGAGAGATGAATGATTGAGGGATATTTCCTTTCTCAACAATTATATCTCTGATATTGACATTAATATTTAACTGATACCTAATTAAGCAGAATATTCAGTTTACTAATTTTTAAACATACTACATACTTCTAAAATGATAACAATTTTATATCTGTTTAAAGAAGCCCACTGAGCACATTAACAGAACCAACTGGGCTCATTTCTTGAGTAAAAATCAATATGCATAATATGTTCAATTATTTTTTCTCCAGCACATGGAATAAAAATAAACAAAGCTACATTAATTTCTATAATCTGATATGCTTCCCTGATAGGCTGCCTATAACAATTGGTCAAGAACTATTACTTTTATTAAGGGACCTATTTGGTGCTTTTGCCTGTTATAAATAATATTGTTCAGAGAGGAAATATTCTCTACTGATTTGATGTTAACACAAATTCCACTTCATGGAGCTAAACTACATGAACATACACTGAACAGGTAATTTCTATTTCTTTTAAAACTACTGTATCCTCGTAATACAAGAAATGCTCTAATAATAATAATAACTCACAACAACAACAACAACAAAGGACTGATTCCTTACTCACTAAAAGAAGAGGATAACAGAATATTTCCTAGCCCAGTATTTATTAGGTCCAACACGTGTAAACAACTGCATAGAAATCCTATTTTTAACTTCGCTATTTATCTTCATGAAACTGGCCCGTGTCCCTGATAGTTTGCAAGAAAATAAACTCTTCACCATGTGTCTGATGAGAGCATTGATAATTTTATTAGGATTTATTTACTACATTAATCTCCAAACAAAATATGTATTCATTCTTTCTTATGCTTTGTCATGAGCTCACATGATTAGAAATACTGTCTGGGTTATTTCTGGTTATAAAAAACTGAAGGATGGTTCATGTCTACTGCAAGCTATGAAAAGACTTCCCATTTCACTCTTGCCACATGACGGCTTTCCTGTGCGTTCGCCGGCCGCTGCAGAGCACATTAGGCCTGAGATGCCATTTGCATCATCACACAGCAGGGGGCTTCAGCTGCCACAGCTCTAGGTTAATCCTCACCCACCTCTTTACACAAGGAATTTGCAGAAGATGCCTTTCTTTGATACTACAAAACTGCACTCCAAAAATGCTTGACATTTTCAAATAAAATGTTGGCAATGAACTTGTCCTTTTAAATATTTTAGGTTAAATCAGTAAATTTAAATCATGCCCTTCCTTTTTTCATGAAATGAATTGGTGATCTGATCTAGTGCGAAATACTGGGGATTTGAAATTAAGGGAAAATAAAAAGAAATGGGTAGGGAAATGTCATGGCAAGAACAACTGATCAGATTGTATTCATTTAAAGATGTATATCAAAAGCCATTGCTATATACTTTCCTATAGGAAAACTGTTTCCTAAACCAATACAGCCTACAAAATGTTATAATTAACTCTTGTGGCATTATTTGACAAAGTTTAAGTGCTGACATATTATGAAGGGAGGCAACTATTTAATTCCATCAGAACTAATTAGGACATACCTATTATTCAATCCAACACTATTTATTATGCATCCACTAAATTAAGAATAAGAAGATTGCACAGATAACAAAGGCTCAGGGCTTGCCCTCAGGAAGCTTAACAATCATTGTGCGCTAGAGCTGTTCTAAGAGGGTAAACAGTAAACCAGGTAAACTAATATCTGCCACAAAGAACTCTAACTTCAGCTTCTGAGTTCAGCTTCCTCAGTTTGTGATTTCCTTCTCACTGACTCCTCAACCTACTCAGCCAGCTGTCACACCATGGGTGATTTTGCCAAGGATGTTTAACGAGTCTATTAAAATAAGGACTCTTTCTCAATAAATCTCATGGAACACACATCAGCATTATCAAAGAAAACATCAATATGATAGGTCTATTTATATTATTACTGTACTCCAAATTCTTCATAATAAATAAACCTTACTTGTCTCAATCATCTGATACCCCATCGATTTCTTTTCAAAGAAAATTGATATTATTCGATGCTGATTTTAGGTCACTTTAAAATGCATGATTTCAGTTTTTGTCTTCCAGCATTTTTGCACTTCCATTTGCTAAGAAATTCAAGTAATTTTTTCTTTAAAAAAAATGGCATCTACTATTTAAATGCGGGGCAAATAGTTCCCAAGTATCTGATCTTCCAGTGGAGAAGGCAGAAAGAGGTCTTTCAACTGATGCTTACTTTTGTCCTATTATGCTCCCATGGTTCTAACAGTGGTAGAAATGGGGAAAAGACAATGAAGAAAGCTTCCACATCTTGATAGAAAATTAGTTCAGAAACTCCTCATATTTGCAGGGAGATTTTCTTAATTACTAAGTGTCTGGGGTTTGTTTAAATCATAGTCACTGGCTCTTATGTACAGATTCTACTTTTCAAAGTTTCAGCTGTTAATCAATAAAGGGAGGAATGCAGGAACTGCATTCAGCATAAGAAATGAGCTTGACAAGACTAAGGTTATTACATGTAGAAGGACATGAATGGGAGAGATGTGCTTTTAGGTAGTATTAAGTTATCGTATTTTATTAAGTGTATGTAGGTGTATTTTGTACTTTATAATGTACTTTCTAAAAATGTAAGGGGAGGTTCATGTAACACACTGAGGCCAGTAATATGTATGTCCAATTGACCTTCAATTTGAAAGTCTTTCTTTCCAAATATAATAATTCATTTTCCAAAATGTCTCATGGAAAACAAAACAAGACAAAACCAAACCAAACCCTAAAGTCCCAGTATTTGTGTTGGATGGGTTTTTCTGTAAGACCAACTCTAAAAAGGAAACAAAGTTCTCAACAAAATCTCTATGCATGTCTATTTTCTGGTTATATTTTGTCCTTTCTTTTTTGCCCTTTCTAGGACTCTTTTCTTGTGCTAAACAAGACAGTCTCCATCTTTGCAGTGCCCCCTCAGGCATGGAAAGGGGATACAGTTTCAGCCAGGGTTAGCAATTGAACTGGATCTACTCTGTAACCAAGAGAGGTTTTAGTTACAGGTGGTAAGCTTTTGCACACCTCCTTCTAAAGAAATTCATTTCTCTAAACTGTTCCCTACCCTTAATCCAGATTTTTCCTCTGTCTATGATGGAGGAAAATAAGAAAGGATGCCCCATAAAGTAACACTGAAGCAAATTTTGTTATCTAAGTAGTCTACATTCCAAGTTGTGCTTTGGTCAGAAATATGTTTATTTTCCATCTAATGATCCATTTCCATTTCCTAAGAATCCATTGAAGACAAGCTGGTAGATTTGTAGAATAGAACTATTTAAGACTTTTTTTTTTTTAACTTATTTTATCAGTGACTTGATTCTCACCACTGGTTCATTAACTCTATATTAACAAGCCAAAAGGTTGGCTTTGCTTCCCAGAAAAAGCAAAATATTGGTGACAAGGTAAAACACAGAGAAGATACGTTATCAAATGAGTCTTCTTGTCTAAAATAAGGCATAGTGCAAGAAAGGGGATAATAATACAAAGGATAAATAAATTGATTAGTATTACTTAAATGACAGAATACCACCATAGTTCTGATAAAGCTAAAAATGAGAAGCTGTAGACTGCCTATAGCATCTGCCTAGTCATAACTACCGGCAGGCAGAACAGACTCCTTCTAGCCAAAATCAGTTGCTCACTAGTTCCCCCTGCACCCTTCTCCTCCTGCACATAGGAAGGAAAGACCTGCTAAGTATTTAATCTGTGTCCAGGAAATAAAGCTTTCATTTTACAACCTAACCAAGTCCTAATAAAACAGTAGGGTTGTGGAAGAAACACAAACCTGGACCCTGAAGCAATGTTTTTAGCCAAGAGTAAGACAAGGAAGGCATGAGCAATTTGAGCAGGAACTGACAATATCAACAAAGTGTGATGTGTCTGTGGAACAGTGTTTGATAAATATAAGGCAGCCATAAACATGAGAAGACAATCCAGTGGTGCTCTGCGCCCCCCCCCCATAGTTTTTTGTTTTGTTTTCTTTTCTTTTCTTTTTCTTTAAATCCTCTTCTCTCCTTTGGTGTATTAATATGGCCTGATCTAGGATGCTCATAAGTACCCAGACATTGCTGCGCTGCTGCTCTTTCCCTGGTTGCTGTATAGGACGCTTATTTATTTATATATTTGGACCTGATGCTGGTGCTGCTGTTGGTTGCAGTGGTGCATTTTCTCTGGCATACCCACACCCCTTTCACCACCACCCCTAGTCTGCTGTGAAAAGCAGCACTTTCTTAATAATTGGTTTACATACTTAATAAAAGAGATCCATGCCCTTAATAAAAGAGAATGCAGCTGATGGAATCTCTCCTGGTAGAGAAAGAGTAAATCCTCCTCCAGGTTGAGAGAGAATGAGACAGCAGCAGACAGTTATTTTGCAGCCCACTGAATAGACAATTCACGGGAAAT
Organism: Neomonachus schauinslandi; assembly: GCF_002201575.2. Lineage (NCBI taxonomy): Eukaryota > Metazoa > Chordata > Mammalia > Carnivora > Phocidae > Neomonachus > Neomonachus schauinslandi. Next base: position 36,643,751 of record NC_058403.1, on the reverse strand, counting down.
GTTGAAGGCAGAGAGGAGGCGACCCCCAAGTGCAGTCCATTGCCCAGATGCTCTATAATAAATAATCTTCTCACACTAGCCCAGCAGTGAGTGCAATGACGTGCCGGGGCCAGCACACACAGATTGGCAGGGAAAACACATCCAGCAGTGTCGAATTTTCATCGCAATCACCAAATTAACTGATTTTCCCACATCACACTCCCACTACCCGGCATGGAATGCGCTCGCGCACACACACACACATACACACGCGCGCGCGCGCGCGCGCGCCCGTCTGCGCGCGCGCACACACACACATACACACACACGCAGAGCTGAAAAATGCAAGTTACTGAGAGGTGAAATCGGGTATCTAGAAGCACGTTTCAGCATGGATTAGAAACCTAAGTAATGTGTCAGCCGCCCGAGGTTACTTGTGAGAGGGTGGGGGAGTGAACTGTAGGAAATGGGACGATGCAGCGTAAGCAGGAAGAAGGCTGTCTGCCTTCTCAGGGATTCTGGCACATGACATATCTGAAATTTACATCCAACATAAAACACACAAAATATTGTAAGAAATATCTCTGCAAGGTCAGTTAGTTAATTCAGAAAAATTCTGTCCACTATCTCTTCTTTCATATTCACAAATATGCATAAATAAAATACGTCCCAGTCTATATCCTGGAGGATAGGAGACAGGATGTATTCCAAGAACTTGCTGAAAGATGGTTCATTGACCTCATTTAAATCCTCCAAAGGCCGATTGGGTTTTGCACGCCTGTGGGTCTACTTGTGTCTTACTTCAAGATTCCTTTTACCCAGGGACAAATACATTTGATCAACTTATCTTTCTCACAAGTACAGAAATGATGACAGAGGGGTTAGAGGTGGGCAAAGATTTATCAAGAAATCAAGAGTCACCTAGCTTTAAAAATCCTAACGACCATCATTTCACATTCATCCTTCCTGTATCTCACGCTCAAGCCGCATCCCTATATTATTACTCTCTTAAAAGCAACAATTTTCTGCCTTACAGCCCCTGCCCACCCAGCCCTAGCATGCCGCCCCTGCCTCCACCACCACCCAAAGTGTGCTCTCCTCATGCACTCCTTCTCTATACATTGCCATTCATTTCATAACCAGCGTCGTCCTCCCATTCCACACAGACCCCTCCTCCCTCCTCCAAAAGAGAGGGTCTGAGGAAAAGTGCACCCCAGTTCCCTAGCCACTCCGCATCCAAACCCAGTGATTTGCATAATAACAGCGTTTTGTGCGGTTTCCCTCCACTGCGGTCGCAGGGGTTCTTACATTTCACGTGAAAGGATAATATTAATTACGAAAAGAAGCGGCAGAGAGCAGAGCGGATGGAGAGGTAGGGAATCCAAGCGAAAATCCCTTAGCAGTAAAGTAACTGCTTAGGTGCATATATTTCTTTGCTTAACGAAAAAGAAAAAAAAAGAAAGAAAGAAAGAAAGACAAGCAAAAGAATAGAAAACCACACAGACTGATTAATAAAAAACAGGTTTGTTGATAAAGTGTTTTTGGGTCTTTAAATTTTTCCCTTCCCCTTTCCCTTTTTTTATTTCTTGATTTATTCTTTTTCTCTTTCCCCCCTTCTTTCTTTCTCCCTCTCTCTTTTCTTTCCTTCTTTCCTTTTCTTTCTTTCTTTCTTTCTTTCTTTCTTTCTTTCTTTCTTTCTTTCTTTCTTTC
>NC_058403.1:36633562-36642052 GCF_002201575.2 Neomonachus schauinslandi | reverse complement strand
TTCTTTCTTTCTTTCTTTCTTTCTTTCTTTCTTTCTTTCTTTCTTTCCTTTCTTTCTTTCTTTCTTTCTTTTTTTTTTTCTTTTTAAATCCCAGACACAGTCTCCTCTCTCTTCTTAGGTGAATGACACGTCTCACAACACATTTCCCCCCCGGGGATGTCATTGCAATGCACACGGTGCCGCTGCTGCTGTTCTCGCCGTCTCGGTAGCTCGCTCCCAGGCTCTCACTCACTTTTTAAAGATACACGGATATGATGATGGTGGGAAAAGGGAAAAGAGAAAGGCGACCCGAAAAGGGGGAGGTTAGACAGATGACAAGTATGGAGAGGGTCGGTCAGGAGCGTGATGTGGGATGTGGCTGGTGGGGGTTGGTGGGAGGGTATAATGTTCAGAGAAGGCACAAGTTGCCAGCCAAAAGGCGTGGGAGGTGGGGGGGGTGGTGGTGGCTGGCGGGGACTGAGAGTGAGAGATGTAGGAGGCTCAGGTGAATGAAAAGGCGAAAGGTGCCGCGTAAAGGGGCTGACTGCTGGGAGAGCAAGGCTGAGCCAGCGCTAGAGATTCGAGGGGCTGGAGCAAACTGCCACTGCCCCCTGCCGCACCGGGGAGTAGGGGGAGGGGGTGGAAATCGCCGGGGACTGGGGAACTGAAAGGGGAGAGTGGAAATATGGGGTGGAGTGGGGATGATGGGGAATGGGCGTGAAGTTGATGCTCCCCGCGGCGGGGCGGGGATTACCTTGTAGCAGGAGCCCGCAGACACTGTAGAAACGGAGAACGGCGCTGCGTTTCCAAATCATGGTCCCTTCTCTAATGGGTTAGGGAAGGAACGAGGGGGCAAGGAGATGCTGGTGAGTGGGACACCAGAGTGCAGGGCTCCGCCGGTGTCCTCCCGGAGCCTGCTGGACCCACAGTCCCCGCCGCTGCGGTGTTCGAACCCTCGGACCTGGATTGGAGGCAGCAGAAGCGGTAGCTGCGAAGCACCCGCAGAATGGGGTTTCGGTGAGCGAAATAGTTTCTTCTCCTCCTCTTGCCTGTGGTGCAGCCGCGATAGCCCGTCAGCCAGGCAGGGGTTCGGAGCTTGCCTTCCTCTCGGCGCGCACAGCAAGTCCCAGAGCCCGCCGGGGCTGCCCGAGCAGGTGGTGCAGGGATGCCGGGGTGTTGGAAAAGGTGCGGGCGAGGGCTGCAAGGAGTGGGTAGGTCACGGAAGGGAGGGGCGGGGGCAGAGGGGGAGCAAGCAAGCAGCAGCCGCCGCTCGTGCTCAGGGTGTCTCGGGGTCCTGGGAGGGGAGGTGGCAGCGGTAGAAGCAGCGGTTGTGGCGGCAGCGGAGACGGCGGCGGCTCCCGGATGCTCGGGCTGCAGCAGCAGCAGAGGCACCGGCGGCGGCGGCGGCGGCGGCGGCAGCGGCGGCGGCGGCGGCGGCGGCAGCGGCGGCGGCGGTGGCGGCAGCTCTACAGAGCTCCAGACACAAGGGCAAGCTCAGCGCGGCGGAGGCCCCGCCCCCACCCTGGCCAGGGACAGACACCGCCCCCTGGCCAATGGAAACACACCCGCCTACCAGGCCTGGCCAATGAGAGAAAGGGATGGGTGGAGACAAACGCCGGGAAAAACAAACAGGTTTCTCAAGGACCCTTCGGGCAGAAAGAACTGAAGCCCCCATTCACACAGCCCTCAGCGGGTCTTACCTCCTTAGAGACGTCTCGCCCTAACTTAACAGAGGAGACGCCCGCCTTCATTAATCCGTGTCTTGCACTCAGGAATGGTTCAGCCAATCGTCACCGCGAGGGGGCGGGGTTAGCCTTGTCCCCAGCAGATTCTGGAATGTGTGGTGCCTGGTCCAGGTCCTGGGTGCGAAGTTCTTGTGCGCATTTGGACTCCTAGAGCAGATGGTGGCTGCACCTGCCCACTCACCAGCTGCAGTAGCATTCTCTAACGCTCCCAGCAGCAAAAGAGAAAGATTGCAGAGGGCGTGGGAGAGGCTAAGTATAGGGAGCGGCACACCTACCTGCCTACAAGAACTTGTGTGGCAGAGAAGGAAAAGTTAAGGGTGGAGGAGATGAAATTGTTGTTGTTTTTCAGAATTTTGACTTAGTCTGGTATAAATCTCAGTAGAGCCTAGTGGATGACAATATTGGTCAGTACTGCGATCAGGCGTACCCCAGTTCAAATCCCATAGCTATCACTTCTTGCTGCATAATGTTTACTGATTTTAATGAATGTTTAAGTTTGAAGCCTCCTCAACTGCAAAACATGGATAGTAATAGTACTTACCTTTTAGAGTTTTAAGGATTAGTGAGAATGTAAACATGTCAGTACAGGGCCATGCAATATGTAAGTGCTTTATAAATAGTGGCTCTAGCTGTTTAGTGGGATTTTTCTAATTCAGGATAGCAGGAAATCTTAGGCAATCCTCTATAAATGCTTTAATAATAGTCTTAAGGGAGGGGGAAAAAAACACTTCAGGGACTTAACCAAAAGTGGCCATGCAAAGGAACTTAGGAATCTGGAAAGACCACCTCTATAAATCAGCACCCTGAAAAGTATCTTTTAGAAGAGAAGATATAAATGAGCGGGACATAAATAAATCAGAAATTGTGTTTCCAAATGAGCTTAATTCCCAGGCTTTTCCCTATGACCAGTTTTTAATTGGACCAAATTAGCAGATGATGGACTAGTTCAGTAGTGTTAAATCAGTCACACCATAAATAAAGTCTGCTTTGTTTGAGAGACTGCATAATAGAAACCTGCAAGCAAGAAGACAGAGGGAAAGATGAGAGGCATGATCAATATTGATGCCCTTCGCTCTTTCCCATTTGTTGCTTACTTTGCCACAACCTTTTACAGATTCAACCCTTGCCTTTTAACTACTGACCCATTCATTTCTCTGTCCACCTTTCTCCCCAGGTTCTCAAAATTAAGAAGCAAAATGTCCATAATAAAACTGCAAGTGGACTCTAGAAGAAAGAGGTTGTGTGAATACTGTTATTATTGCAAGAGATCGTTGCCTACTGTGAGTTTTAGCTGTTAGGAAAGTCAGTAAGTCCAAGGATACTGTTATCATTTAAACTATTGTGAGAATCAAAAGGTGAAATTCTAATCGTTATTGACTCATGCTTAGGTTTTGTGTCAGGGAGAATATAAAAAATGGAAATGCCAAAAATGTTAGGGTTTCTTTATGGAAATGGTAGTCAGAGTTCCTATGTTCTAGTGCATGTCTGCTGCCAGCTGTACCACCTTGGGCATATATTCAACTTCCTTAGCCCTCAATTTCCTCAACCATAACATGAGGGAGCTGCATTTGATGACTTCTAAAGTCTTACTGAGATAAACTAACAAACAAAAATTCAATACTCCAAGATTGTTGTATTCAAGAAAATGCCCCAACCAAACATGAGTATCTCAGCATTTGTTATTAATACTCAGAAGCAAATTTTTGTTCTTGTTGATAACTATCTCAGAAATTAGGATTTCTACACTGAAATAGTCTGTAAGTTTGCTGTATAGTAGGTGATCCTCAGACCAGCATCACCACCAACACCTGGGAACTTGCTAGAACTGCAGAATCTCAGGCCCTACCCCATACCTACAGAATAAGATTCTTCATTGTAACAAGATTCCAGGGTGATTTATAGGTACAAAAAGTATGAGAAGCACCTGTTTTTAACACAGTTTTACCACAGACTCAACGCCAGGGAGAATTCCAGTGGGTGTTTTATGAAAGAGAAAACTCTAAAAGACCCAGAGGATTTTTGTTAAATTACTCTTTTCAGGAATCCCAGCAGTCTCCTTGTCATCACAACACAGAAGTAACTCTTCTCATAAACTATGGGGTAAAAAATGATTAATTTAATGAGGTAGTTTTAAGATGGTTGCAAGTTTGATTGTGATGAGAGTCATATACTTTCATGTGATTATGAGTTCTCTTTAGCCCATACCCCAGTCAGGGGACTGGAAGAGAGTTTGCACTTATTCCAGTTGCGGGGTCCGTGTGTGTGTGTGTGGGGGGGGTACTTACAATCTGAGCTCTGACCGTTTGGATAACTAATTTCATCTTAAAGTACAAGGGATATATAACACTCTATCTTCTAAATAGTCTATTCTTAGATGCTATTAATCAATTAACTTAAAAATATCAAATGCTTAATGGTTGTAAGATCTTTCAATATTTTAAAATGTGACAATGGTCAAAATGTTACAGTGTTGTCATTGCATGAATAAAGTCATTTCTAAAACCTAAAAGATTTCTTAGAATACAGTTAAATATCTTTAAATACATTCATTTCATAGTTGATCATATATGATCAGTGTCCCAGTAAATGTGCAAATTAACTGACCTTTTATGAATCATCAGACAATGAATTAATTTCATAAATTGCCAAAAGATGGCATTTATCCATGCATCCCTATATGCAATAGTCTAAAATATTAAACCTATTTGGGAGATTTTCTTTATTTTCTTTCTCATTATGCATTGTATTATCCTTCACTTTGCAGAGAAATATTTTTAATATTTAATTTCATATTTTGAAATTAATTTAATTTTATTCTTTTTCAAGTTTTTATTAAATTCCAGTTAGTTAACATACATCATAATATTAGTTTCAGGTGTAGAATTTAGTGATTCATCACTTACACACAACACCCAATGCTCATCACAAGTGCCCTCCTTAATCCCCATCACCCACTTCCCCTCCTGAAATGAATTTTAAAATGGAGATAAATTAATGCTTTAAATGCAAGTTATTTATTTAATACTCATTTTTAAAGTTATGTAAAGATAGTGCGTACTTTTTCTTTGCCTTGGACATGATGTCCTCTTTGCTTGTACTGTCACAGTATAGGATAACAGCCTCTACTTCCACATTAGTACCATAGATATTAGAGTTCTTTTAAGATGTCTTTCACAAAGGAGGCTGCACTTAGTTTGTGCTTTATGACTGTTCCTACACCAGACTGAAAGAATTGGGATTTATAATGATGCTATGTTTATGCCTTTTCTATTCTACTAGGAGCAAAGTAATTTGCTGACAGTTTTAAGGTGATGGATTTGATAATTAACTAGATGAGGGAAATCCTTTCACAATGTATATCAAATTATCACAATGTGCACTTTAAATATCTTACAATTTTATTTGTCAACCATACCTAAATAAAGCTGAAAAGATAACAAATTAAAAAAAAAACAGTATTAATTGTGGCAAATTTTTTGAAATCAGAATGGGAAAATTGCTGTATCACTTTTTACTACTATGAACACATTTTCTGGGATTTCAAACACTTAGTTAGGATATCTATATTTCTCTTTAAATACTAAATTTTAGTGGAATATCTAAACACTTTAAATATATAGTCATTATTGATCCCCAGGACTAAAAAATCTAAAAATCCATGCTAAATTGACTCTCATAGCAAATTGACTCTTGCAGTAAATTGACCTAGAAAAAGAAATTTCATGGCCTGGTGAAAATGTAGACCATTGTGGAAGAAAATTAGCTTATTGAGTACTGGAAGCATTGATTGTCATTCTCCATGCTCCCCAGCATTTTAAATATGAGGTCAGCTGCCTGTGTTGCAGAGATGTTAAGAATCTTTCTGTATAGTATACAGAACATATAGTATAATATACAGTATATAATAGTATCTATATATAAATATACATAATAGTATATAAGTGATATCAACTGCCTTTATGCATTTTAACTTAGCATTTTGCTGTTTACAAAACATTCAATGTCTCTCTTCAGAATTATGACCTATTATTCATCCCATCCCACTCCAAATGCTTTATTGCTAGAATTTCAACTTATATTAGTAATAGTATATAAAATTATTGAAAATAAATTCACAGATATTCAAGAATTTACAATCTCAAGATGAGCTGTCCCTGTATTTTAACATGAATAAACTAAATGGTAATATGACCAACATTTATACATTCTCTCATTTTAAAATAATGCAATCACAATATATAGAGTAAAAATGACCAGGTGATGTTATATAGTATAACTTTTATCTCTACAATGATTGAATCTAAATGATCTAAGATATGTGGCCATCACACACTTTCTTAAACTCATCAGGAGGGATAATTCCATTCCCTCCATTTACCCTAAAACAAGAAAATGTTCACTCTACCTTACAGAAGGTCATATGATCTTAGAGTTTAGTAGCGCTTAATGTGTAAACTAGTTTTACAAATGACCAAGGGTAAATGGAAATATCATGGAGATAACTCTTAACTCTTGGACAGTGATATTGAAGATGGGCTATATTTAAAAACAAACAAACAAACAAACAAAAGCCTTCTCGAGAAAATGACTACATTCATTCAGGCCAATTTCATACCCACCACATGCTTTTTGTACATAGAGCTTTTTCTACATAGAACACTCTTACTGAAGATCATCACATAAGTCATTTCTTTATTTTATGAACAAGTCTGCTCAAATGTGACATTCTCACAGAGTCATTTACTGATTATGCTTTACCCTTCCAACCCTTCCATCCCCAACCCATCTAGTCTCTCTTTACATATTTATCTCATTTTATTTTTCTTCGTGCCCTTTATAACCTGAATTTATATTATTTAATTTGTTTGTTTATTTGTGTATTGGTTTTCTCCCCAACTAGAATGTAAGCTGTAAGAACAAAGGGACTTTGGCTTGTTGACTGGATTTTCAGCAATTAGAAAGGGGCTAAAACAAAATAATCACTCAATATATATTTGCTGAAGGAATGTGTGTATCCATCCAAAGGTGACTACCTTCTGGTTTAATTTATATAAAAACAGATTCATTCCCCTCTTTGTGTCTTTTTCTAAGGCATCATTTTTTTTCCTTAATAAATAAATCTAAGCATCCTTAAGTAGAACCACTCAAAATAAAAATTCAGCACTTATAAAAAACATTCCACTTAGATTTTTATTTACAAAAGAAATACATATGAGTCTGTTTTTGGTTTTTTGTTTGTTTGCTCCTAAATACAGAGAACAAACTGGTGGTTGCCAGAGGGGATAGGGGTGGGGATGAGCGAAACAATAAGTGAAGGGGATTAAGAGGTACAAACTTCCAGTTATAAAATAAATAAGTCTCCGGAATTAAAAATACAGCATAGGGAGTATATTCAATAATATTGTAATAACTTTGTAGATAACAGATGATGACTACACTTTTTGTGATAAGCACTGTGTAATGTATATAATTGTTGAATCAATATGTTGTACACCTGAAACTAGTATAGCATTGTATATCAACGATACTTCAGTTAAAGAAAAAAAAGAAAGAAAGAAAAAGAAATATATAGGAGTTGGTAAAATACAAACTATGTAGGAATAAATAAAATACATCCTCAGTGAAAGTACTTTAGTGATTCCATTATCCATACCTAACCACTGTTGACTATTGTTAACTATACCTGATTCTTTCAAGAGCAATCAGTTTGGAATAGATACATAGGAATAACTATAATCTCTTATTAAAGTGTACATGGTGGTTTTTCAGTCGTCTTTTTACTCCCTTGTTTTGGGAAAGTTTCTTTACTTGTACTAGTAATTAATATAATTTCTGTTAGGAATATTACATGATTCTTCTATGAAATGAGTCAGGCCAGTCTAATAATATGGAAACCAACTGACCCAGTTCTTGATCCAGATTGATCAAATAAAAGGAGCTGTGTTGGTGACTCAGTAGCAGAAATGAGGAATTCTGAAGAACTCTATGACGTTACTTTATTCCTGATAAATCCAGGGTAAATTAAGCTACTTTATAATTGTACTGCTTACAGAACTAAGTTGATCTACATCTCTGGGGAACATCTAATTTGTTACTTAATAAATTAAAGATACTACTACTAATAATAATAATAAAGCATCTTGAAGTAACAAACAAACAATAACTAAAAGGACAGAAGAGGAAAGAGGAAATGAGACTGGAAAGTTATATATAAAGAAATAGCAAGAAAGGAAGAAAGAAAGAGAGAGCAAGAGAGAAAGAAAGAAAGTTCTAAAGAAAGAAAGAAAGAAAAAAGAAAGAAAGAAAGGAAGAAAGAAAGAAAGAAAGAAAGAAAGAAAGAAAGAAAGAAAGAAAGAAAGAAAGAAAGAAAGAAATTGGTTATAAGGAATTAGGTTATGCAGTTATGACAACTAAGAAGTCCCTAGACCTGCAGTCAGTAAGCTGGAGACCCAGGAGAGCTGAGGGTGGAGTTCCAGTCCAAGTCTTAAGACCTATGAACCAGAAAAGCTAATGAAGTAAATTCCAATCGAAATCTAAATCCAAAGACAGGAGAAGGCCAATGCCTCAACTTGAACACAGTCAGGCAGAGAAAATTCTTTCTTATTTGGCCTTTATGTCTATTCAGTCCTTCAGTGGATTGGATGAAGCCCACTCACCTTGAGGAGAGTGTATTAGGGTTCTCAGAGAGACAGAACCTATAGATAGATAGATAGATAGATGATAGATAGATAGATAGATAGATAGATAGATAGATAGATAGATAGAT
>NC_058403.1:36601748-36633552 GCF_002201575.2 Neomonachus schauinslandi | reverse complement strand
GATAGATAGATAGATAGATAGATAGATAGATAGATAGATAGATAGATAGAGAAAGAAGACAGGGTCAGAGAGAGATTATGAGGAATTGGCTTATATAATTATGGAGGCTCAGAAGTCCCACAATATGCTGTCTGCAAGTTGGAGACCCAGGAAAACCAGAGATGTGATACCAGTTCAAGTCTGAAGGCTTGGGAACTGGGCAGCTGATGGTGTAAATCCCAGTCCAAGGGCAGGAGAAGACTGATGTCTTAGCTCATGCATGCAGACCGAATGGGGAGGCCCCTTCTCTGCTATTTGTTCTATCCAGGACCTCAAGGGATTAGATGGTGCTTGCCCATACTGGGAGAACAATCTGCTTTACCAATCTACTGATTTGAATGATAATTTTATCCAGAAACACCTTCATAAACATACCTAGAATAATCTCTCAATCAAGCTGACATATAAAATTAACTATCACAGAGGGTAATCTGCTTTACTCATTCTGCAGACTAAAATGTTAATCTCATCCATAATCACCCTTCTAGACACACCCAGAAATAATATTTAACCAAATATGTGGGTGCCCTGTGTCCCAGACAAGTTGTCACATAAAATTGACCGTAATACTTCTCATTTGATAAATATCATATTGGCATTCATCATCACCAACATGATATTTCTACAACTTTAGGTCTAAATCTCAGATGCTAAATTGCTTAGGAAATAAGATTTATCTCTCAGATATGCTAAAGTTCTACCTAATGTATCTTGCTTATTTTGCCATAGATCTGCCTCTTTCTCATAACATTGATAGTAAAACCATCCATTCTCTTGGTAATGCGTGGGGGAGAACCTTGATATCCAGAGTATTATCATGCACTATGGCTCTTTTAAGATAACCAAGAATGAATAGGTATTGGTCTAAACTAAAACAAAACAATGAAAACACTAGTAGTTAATTTAACTTAATTTAACTTAAAAGTCCAGGGTTGAGGTTACTTTAGTTCACTCTGATTCAAGGCCTTAAGTAATATCATTAGGATTGTGTCTCATTTCACCCAACTCTGAACTCTTAATTCCTTCAGATTAGTTAAAGCTTAAGATGGCTCTCCACCCAGAGAAACCAAGAGGGTCAACAACTTTCTAGGCTTACCCCATAATTGCATTGAGAGATTTCAGAAAACATAAAAGAGCTGTTTCCTCATAGCCCTAACAAGAGTCCTGAAATGACTTAGAAAAAGCTTGTCTTTGATTACATGCCCATCTTTCAGTCAGTCACTCTGCCTGATTGGCCAGTGGCAGTGAAGGTTTGGCTGTGTAACTAAGTAAATGATCCCATCAAATGGGGAGGAAATGATTCCTAAAATGAGGAGATGCTAGACAGACAAAATCTAACAGATGTCCCCTACAGAAAACAATAAAATTATAGAATGTGATACAAAATACATTTACCTTGACAAGAATATTATTTTGTTACCTGTGGTAATTAGAATGAAGTAGCAAATGATAATCTGTAGCACTTCACACTCTACACAGTAGGGTCTCAATAGTTAGGCAACACATAAACATATTGCAGTAATAAAATTCTCACTACTAGCAAAATTTAGAAGAGGATTATCCTCAGATTTTATAGAGCCAAAAGATTACTTCTCTGCTTTTCTATGATAGCTCATAATACTGTGTATCTAAGTGTCATATCAGCTCTTGAAAATTAACAACAGTTTAATGCTGATTAATTTCCAGCTTTTCTTCCCTATAGTTTCTACATATTTTTTTTTTAATGATTGCTTAGAGTCACTCCTGTGCTTATTGCATGCATCCTTAGTTGTTTTCCCCTGTGTACCACCCTGTACTCATCACTATTGAGTTTCATACTATTTTTGTTGGAGGACTTCTCTAATTTGCCAAGGTCATTTTAAATTCTAGTTTAGGCATCTAAGATCAAACAATTTGACCCCTCTCAATATCACATTGGATGTGCTCTTAGTTCCATTATCCAAGTCCTTAACACACACACACACACACACACACACACACACACACACACACACGTCATGCGAATTCCAATCATAAACTGCACTATTTGGTACTACAGAAAATAGTTTACACTTTTTTTAGGATTTGGACAGCAATCTAGAGTTCGGTGAAAAAGAGCTAGCAGGTAAGCTCTCTACATTGTGTGGGACTGCTTATGGAAAAACAATATTCAGTTCAGGAAGGCAGGCAGATATATACTGTATCTGTGGAGTCATATAGGCATGATTGTAGGGTGACCATCATTCTGAAACCTAGGATCAGAGAAAAGGAAATACAGACTTGGATATCCAAAGAGAAGTTCTGAACAACATGAAAACAGAAATTTTAGAATACAATGCTTAGAAAAAGATGCCAAGTTCAAGAAAAAAGCATAAGAACTTGATAATAAACCAAATAAATTTTATATTTGGGTTCCAGTTCACTTTTCGCTCAGAGTAAAGAATTTTTTCAAAAAAAGAATTTTGGTGACCCTAAGCTCTTAGGTGATGATATTAAGTACCACTATCCAGAATATGGGAAACAAGATTGGGGATATAAGAAATTCTAAGGCCATGCTTAAATTTTTCCTGTGTTTTCTTCATTTTGTTCTATGTTTGAACTTAACGAATGCATATAGATTATTTTAACCAATCATCTTTATAGATTAAAATGACAATTTATTACAAATGAAACATAATGAGATTAATGACTTGTCTAAGGTCACAGAGCTTTTTAAATAAAAGGAGAGTAGTAGTACAAAATGCCTCTTGATGCACAACCAAATGTTCAAAGTGGCATAATTCCACAGCATCTTTGCCACAGTGTTATTAGGTATTATTTACTCACTCAAGAGTTTTGGCAAAAATGGTAAGTTAGCTGTCTCCAAAAGTGTCTCTATCACATGAAATCTCCCTGGAAATTGAAAAGTCACACGTGGATTACACCAATACATTTACACAGTTTTAAAATTGTTCAGTACAAAAATGTCCCATTCATGATAAATCAAGTTTATATAACTGACTATCTTAGCAACTGGCATCATATAAATGAAGTCATCTAGAACTGTACAAGTTGGTAATGAATAAGACATTAGTATTTCAGTAAAGGATTATGGGGAAAAAGAAAAAGATCTAATATGTATTGGCATACTTTTTATGTGAGATGCTTTTATAGTACCATGTACAATCCTTAACAATCCTATAAAATATATCCAATATGACTACCATTTTATAAATGAAAAATCTGAATTTAGAAAGTTTAAATAACTTGATCAAGCTATAAAAGTAGTAAATGCCAGAGCAATTTGATTTTAAATCTTGGGTGTGTCCATTACTTCTCTTATCCTTTATCAAACACATGAAAAGAGAGATATAAGATTATGACTACAAAATGTTCTTTATTCCATGTACACTGAATCCACAATGTGGAAGTCCTACTAACACATATTTCAGCACCACGGTCAGATCCACACCCATTATAAAATAAAAACTTGAGTCCTGGTGGAAAATAAGAAAGAAATGGGAAAGTGTAGAAGTTATTGGAACACCAAAGTGATAGTCTGTCTCAGCATACATTAGAGTATCTGGATATCCATTCCATAAAGTGAGAACCAGAACTATTTTTTTAAAGATTTCTTAGTTGTCTCTACAGACTTCCCAGGAAAAAGTTTCCACAAGTTTTTCATGCAAAAGGTTTCTGTACTTAAAACATATTTACAGAAATGGCATTATCAAATATCACTTGAAAATGTCAATGCCTTTCCTTAGGCACACAAGGCTTCTATATTTTTCATTTTCCCAATTGTGCTCCTATTATTTCTATGGTACATATTATCCTTCTAACTCATAAACTAGGTTCCATGCATTCATTACTGGTCTGCATTCCAAAACCCTTGAGGGATTTTATCGTAACACATATTCCACTTTGCATCATTTAAAAAGAAAAAAAAAATGTTTTACACACCTCCTTTGGATATTCCAAAACATCATTTAATAACAAAAAAAACCCTTATGTCTTAAATAATTACATAAGAAAATTACAGATAACATTTAATAAAAAAAATCTAATTTGATAGTTCTAACCAATTCTTCCTCCATGAAAGTGGTCACCTTTCTTTGTACAATGTAAATAAAAACAGTATCAGAGTCAGTATAACTTACTATCTAAAATCAAAATTATTTGTATCTATTTAAATATGGACTAATATTTTTCCATGTCTGCAATAATTTTGATCACACCGTTTCCTAGACTCTGAGATACACTGATTTAAATGACAGTGAATTTTGCTCACAGCTACCATGTGTTTTGGAAGAAACAGCCTGCAGCTAAAGTTGCCTTTTCTGCTGGCTTTACATAGAGGGCGAATTGTAGAATTATAGCTTATTTTCATTGACCTAAACATAACAGTGTTTTGTATTATAAAAGTTTATTTGTGTTTTTAAAGGGAATTAATAAATAATACTTTTATCACCATCTCAGTTCTGAAAAGTTTGATAAATAAGACAAAGAATAAGGAGTTAGAGACCAAAATATTAGCTTTATAGACAGTAAATGATAAATGGAAGCCCTTATGCTAGCCTGACAGTCAAGAGAGCATGATTGATAATTGAACCCCAGATTTTCATAGACTTATCCATGCTATAAAATGCACTGCAGTATCAGGGGCTAGTCCTTCCAGAGCAGGACTTGGGATGGGGAGAGAAGTAGTAGTCAGCCTAAATTAGACTTGTGACAAGTTCTCAACAAAATGGAATGTCTTTTCTTTGTGAACATTCACTTCCAAAATGAAAAACAGACAAGCTAATTTTGTCAAAATTATTATTCCAAAAAGTACTCATCAGATAGTCCTGGCATTTCCCCTGAGATAAGGAGAAGCCAAGAGTTTCAGTTATTGAGGCCCCTTCAGAGGAGGGAATCTTTAAGAAAGATAAGATGTGTTTTCACTAATATTATTACCCGAATATGTCACAGTTTTGTTTGATTTTGTTGTTGTTCTTTTAACAAACTGGGTGTCAACATTAAATCTATAGCCAAGTGGGGTTCTGACTATTTCCCTTTGGGGAGAATATTGACAGTACTTTAGGACAGTTCTGCTCCCACCTTCATGATGCCAGATACCCAGTCACAACCACTATAGTTTTGTTATCTGTCTGGGATCACTGAAGGATGCAAATAGGTAAAAATACATTAATTTGATTAATTGTAAGTCTTTACTATACTAAGACTAAATAGCCATTCCTTATTCTTTTTCCCATCACAGATATTTTACATTCACTTAGTCCAATATAGCCCATCTAAGCCCTACCATAAAATTGAAGACAACATACTCCAAGAACAAAATACATAGATACTGTAATAAAATGCCAGTAACAAAAAGATGACCCAAATTTGAGTATTATCTCCCCCATTATGAATTTACAAAGGAAAATTAAAATGTTAAAGATCAAGTCCCCTTACAAAGTCCTAAAATGTTAAAACTAAGAGAAATTAAAGTCCAAAATGAAATTCTCTGTCTTGCAATATTATATTTCAAATAAATTAACGTAAAAATTTTACCCTCTTCAACTTCATATTCTGTTCAATCTCAGATGAATAAATCTTAATGCCTGAGTTTTGTTCCTTCATTCAGTAGCTATAACCAGGACTCTCTCTCATGGAAATGGGTGTCATTCTTTAGAGCTTTTGGAGTGGTACTAGCTTAATGCCAAGTCTATGATGTGCCTCACTATAGAGTCCAAAGAGTTACTAGTGCACATAATATTTCATAACACAGGGCCTGACCGAGCACAACAAATATAAAAGTCTCATCACCACATCTGGAACACCTTTGCCTTACAAAATTTTGTTCTCAGAACTCATTTTTCATGCTGTAAGAAACCACTGTGGAGGTTTGATATTAAGAGAGTAAAGAACAGAGGAAGTTGTCAATCTTGAATTTAGTTTTCTTGGAATGACCTGAAGATAACTCGTTCTGCCAAGTCTCCAAAATCCTCTGAATTAAAACTCATTCCTATCAAGTGATTAATCATGGAGCTGTGATTACCATATTAATTGCCATTTCCCCTTCAAGCCTTGTGTTTCTAGCACTCTAATACTGACTTGAGTACAGTTTCCATCTGGTGACATAGAGACCACATTCTCATAATAAACAGGCATTTTCATTTCTAGGTCATTTCCACTACTTCCTACATTGCACTATCCTAGGCCTAAGAAACCTGCTTCCTAGAAAATGTTTACCCTCCCACTTGGGTTTCAACTAAAAAGATATCCTCTACAGCTGAAGCTGCTGTTGATATTTCTGAAGCTGAGCCCCAAGGGGTTAAATAAAAATCAGCATGTGAGCGGAGTCTTTTCTTTGCTTTAACATTACAAACTTTGATAGCATCTCATTGTTGCTGCATTTTCTGCAATAGTGGGCTAAGGGTATGGTATTTTGTTTCTTGTTTGATCTTTTTAGTATTTTTCCATTATCTCATTTTATTTTTCTATTCTGGAAGAATCAATTGAAATAGTGGGGCCTATTCAAAACTACTGTCTTAAGTCTGGAGCCTAAGTTTAAAGCTTGGTATCCATAGTTTAAACCTAGAACCCCCCTAGTGTTACCAGCACATGTGGAACACAGATGCTGCATAGTTTTAAAGTAGCAAGTATCATTCTGCCAACCAGGGCCTAAGTGGCCTGTGAAGACATTCTTTCCCCAATAATTGTATATTTCCCTCGGCTGTGCCTGCTTACTAAGGCCTCTGTGATTTGCCAGCATCTGCCAAGTCATCTGCTAAATCCCTGGCTGCCAGTGTATATACTCTAAGTATAGCTTAAGATCAAGCTGCAGCAGCCTGCATCCTAAAGTCCATCAAATCAGCCAAGACAACCCATACTTTTGCCGAGGCCCATGCAGTCCATGCCATTGCTTGCTAATCTTCCCTTGTGGCAGTCATCTTGCTGCTTGTGCACAAATGCCACTTACTCAGTGCTCAGACATTAACAGCCAACAACACCACTGTAAATACCCTCTACCCCCATTACAAGTCCCTATATACACTAAGGTCAGGGTGCCTTAGACCACAAGGCCCAAAGCCACATGTCCTAGCTCTATCAACTCCTTCCCCTATATTTTTTTCCCTAAATTGTTGTCTTGTGTTTTGTATCTTAGTGTTGCTCAACTCTGAACCTATTTTGAGGATCATTGAGGGGCTCAATAATTATCACTTTTATTTTTCAGCTTGATTCTAAACTACTTATTTATTCTACTCACTTTAGTTTATTCTATTTATTTTTATTTATTCTATTATTAATTAATGTATTCTTTTTATTCTAAACTATTTAGTGAGAAATAAGATAACCCGTAAAGCATTTGGAAGCAAAAATAGTAACCTCAACCCTAATAAGACATAAGTTGAAGGACATAGTTTGGTTAGGAGTGTGTGCGTGTGTGTGTGTGTGTGTGTGTATGTGTAGAAGAGGATATGATAAGCTACTATTTAGTATATGGAGAAGCAGAACCCTGAAGGAATCTCTATTATATTTATATAATATATATAAAGATTTGACATAGTTGAGCATGTCTAACTTATTCTCCTTAAATTCCACTTGGGTACAGGAAGTAAAGGGGTGGAAAATGCCAGGAGTGTCATAGCAATTGAGATCTTGTTAACACCAAGAAATATTTGAAATGCAGTGGAAGCATACCAACCTAAAATCAAAGAATTTTGAAAACATTTTTTTTTCTGGAATATAGACATTTTCCCCATAAAAAAGTGCCATATACAACAGTTAATCTCCCAGGTTGGCCCATTTTAACTATTTTAAGTAAAAAACTGGATCTGAAGCCCAAGAGGGTTAGAGAAACTGACATATACAACAACCTTATTTATTTATTTATTATTTATTTGTTTATTTTTATTTATTTATTTGAGAAAGTGAGAGAGAGCATGAGCTGGGGGAGGGGCAGATGGAAAAGGGGCAGTGGCAAGGAGCCTCATGTGGGACTCGATCCCAAAACCCTGGGATCATGACCTGAGCCGAAGGTAGATGCTTAACCGACTAAGCCACCCAGGTGTCCCTACACCTACCTTATTTAAAAGTAAAATATTTTAAAGTGCTTTGGATATACCACAAAATCCTTTTTTTCTTTACTGTGTCTCTAACATTCTGGAGGGGTTGCCCTGAGCTTCTGGCAATTACTCATAACACCAATGCCTGAGGGCTGGTTCTCTTGTGAAAATGATGGGAGGTGGGAAAGGGGAGAAGTGGCTCAGGGGATAGGAGATGAGACTCCTGTGGTGATTCTGGCATAACAAGTCAATGGAGTAGGAAATAAATCAAGCAGGAGAGATTTAAGGGTTTTCATGGAGGGGAATAAATACGGTGAGTTGTGGAGTACTGGTCATATTGGTTCCTTTCATTTCCTCCCCTGAAGATATCCCTTTTCCTTCTTTTAGGTCTTCTAACATCACTGGGGATGGTGGGAGAGAAAGGAGAGTCGGGAGTATCTTTACATTATCAAGATGAACTTTTCTTCTCCATATGTACATTTTGTTTTGTTTAAGAAAATGGTAATGTTGAACATCTGGATGGTGGTTTCAAAGAAAAGAAAACATAATTTTCCCCCAGTATTTCCATTAACTTCTTCACCTGCCACTATGTCCTGAATTTGTCACCACTTTGGAGAAGTGTAATCAACAATGTCTTCAATATGGAGGGGATTTGAGGTGGAGAAATTTTTAGTAGAAAAGGAAAGAACTTCTTAGGGCTATTTTGTTGGGCAGTTTATTTACTTGCCAGAAATAGGGATGTTATGGCTGCAGCAAAAGATTTCTATTAAATTGCATATTATAACATTAAGTTTTATCCAGGGCAATGTAACAAAGTATACATTAAAAGAAAGAATATTCCTTCAAACCATGTCAAAAGAAGAATTTTATAACAGTCATTATAACAATTATATCAGATTAAAATTATTAAAAATAAATAAAAAATAGAAATAAATAAATTTGAAACATTCAGATTCTGAGTTTTCTAAATTTTTACTTAGCTATAACTTTGTATAGTGTCTTAGTTAAAATGCATTTTTATTGCATTCAACAAAGCATATTTAATTACAGGTATTTTCCGTTAATGGAAGTCCAAGTCTGTTTTCATAATTTTGTCATATAGACTTCCATGAAAAGAAAAAAAAAGGAAAGTTTCAATCCCATCTTAAAGAGACTTTTATTATGTATGATATTTATCCCTTTAAATTTACAAAACACTAAACAAAACTTGAAAAATATATGTTCTTTTGTTTTTTGTTTTGAAATTGAATGACTAGTTTAACCCTGAGTACATACTGTCAATCTCCACTGACTGCAAAACATAGAAAAATATATAATTGCTAATTGATGATAGATAAATATAGACATACATAGGATAGATAAATGGCATATTTTTCATAAATTGTGATATAATGGTTTGTGTTTTGTCTTATTTGAGGTTTACTTGCAATGAGCAGGAATGCTTTTACTTTTATTTTGTGACTTAAAATATATGTTGTTTGTGTGTAAATGAAATTCACCTTAACTATAATTATGCTCATCTTGAAAGAATATATCAGAACTTATACTAACCATCCTTGGATGCACATATGTTCAAATACCTTCTCTCTTCCCCCTCCAGACACACATCACACCCTGAATGAGAAAAGCCACTTCATTAAGATAATAATTGTTTAAAAAAAATGATATGAGCTGTTTTGCTGAATCTTGAGTTTATTTTACAATGTTTTCTTCTTACAGTTCCTAAATTTGTGTTGACATTTATTTCTATATAGCTTCCATTAAGCTTTTGCTTTTTGTTATAAGCTCTGGATTAGGAAAAAATGGGTTTCTTTAAATTGTTAATCTTTAGTGATCATTATGCTCATTTCAAAGTTGTAACATTTCACAGCAAATGGCTTTTTAGAGAGCTTTGCCGATTTGCAATTTGTTTTATCAGAAATTTCTTCAACTTTTATTTTCCCAATTATTCTCTTTGAAATTAAAGAACTATATAATTGTATCTTCATTTCTTTAAAATAGCATTTAAGACATTTGAACAATTTTCAACTATTTTCTACATTCCTACTCAGCATTTTATTAAAGTTACCTAAGTTTAAATTACTATTTTTCTTCCTGCTTCCTTTAGCAGTGATAAGAACAGACTCTGGGGCACCTGGGTGGCTCAGTTGGTTAAGCAACTGCCTTCGGCTCAGGTCATGATTCTGGAGTCCCGGGATCAAGTCCCACATCGGGCTCCCTGCTCAGTGGGGGGTCTGCTTCTCCCTCTGACCCTTCCTCTCTCATGCTCTCTGTCTCCCATTCTCTCTTTCAGATAAATAAATAAAATCTTTAAAAAAAAAAAAAGAACAGACTCTGTTTGCTATAATGGATGCATGTTTCTTTCTCAAATTCTTTTTTTGCTTTGAGTTAATCATTTATATATAAATATATAAAATTATATATAAATATATGCATATATTTAGATATATATTTATACATATGAATATATAGATATGCTATTTACATATGCACATACATATTTATTGTATATATTTACATATATAACATACATATATACACTATACATAGATGTATATATACATCTATGATATTGCATATAATATATATAAATATAAATACATGTATTTATTTAATTACTTCCTATTGCTATACTCCCTATACTATCCTATTGTGTGCATTTTTTTAAGCTTTTAAGTGCTTTCTCTTTCCCTCCTCCCATGATATTGTGTATTGTATCTTTCCCTTGTTTTATCATTAACTTCTGAATGCATTCTTTCTTTGTTGTTTTACTTCTCTTTCACTTGCTTGTATGAGAAAGTGTCTCTGTTTTTTTTATTATTATGTTCAATTAGCCAACATATAGTACATCATTAGTTCTTCATGTAGCGTTCAACAATTTGTCAGTTGCATATAACACCCAGTGCTCATCACCACACATGCCCTCCTTAATACCAATCACCAGTTACCCCATCCCCCCATGCCCCCTCCCTTCTGTAACTCACAGTTTGGTTCCTGGAGTCCAGAGTCTCTCATGGTTTGTCTCCCTCTCCGATTTCTTCCCATTCAGTTTTCCCTCCCTCCCCCTGTGGTCCTCTGCACTATTCCTTATGTTCCACATATGAGTGAAACCATATGATAATTATCTTTCTCTGTTTGACTTATTTCACTTAGCATAATGCCCTCCAGTTCCATCCATGTCAATGCAAATGGTTGGTATTCATCCTTTCTGATGGCTGAGTAATATTCCATTGTATATATGAACCACATCTTCTTTATCCATTCATATGTTGAAGGGCATCTTGGCTCTTTCCACAGTTTGGCTATCATGGACATTGCTGCTGTGAAATTGGGGTGCATGTACCCCTTATTTTTTCCTACTTCTGTATCTTTGGGGTAAATACCCAGTAGTGCAATTGCTGGGTCGTAGGGTAGCTCTATTTTTAACATCTTGAGGAGCTTCCATACTGTTTTCCTGAGTGGCTGTACCAGCTTGCATTCCCACCAACCGTATAAGAGGGTTCCCCTTTCTCCACATCCTTGCCAACACTTGTTGTTTCCTGTTCATTAATTTTTGCTATTCTAACTGGTGTAAGGTGGTATCTCATAGTGGTTTTGATTTGTATTTCCCTGATGGCTAGTAATGTTGAATATTTTTTCATGTGTCTATGAGCCATTTGTATGTCTTCTTTGGAGAAGTGTCTGTTCATGTTTTCTGCCCATTTATTGATTAGATTTATGGTTTTTTTGGGTGTTGAGTTTGATAAGTTCTTCATAGATCTTGGGTACCAGCTCTTTATAGAAAGTGTCTCTGTTAATATCACATGCCTGATTTCTTTTCAAGTCTCTTTAGAGAATTCAAAATTTGAAATTCTAATATTCTAGTTCTTATATTTTTTACTGAGAGCTTTCTGCAGACATGATGTGTTTGGAAAATTATCAGCTAGAAAAGACAAAACTAAGTAAAAATAGCCTTGGCTGAACCATACTGTGTTTTTGTTAACTGGGTTAATTGTGATGAAATCAGTGAATGACAGTTGGAAAATTGAAATACCTCAAAGTCCAGAATTTTACATGTATTATCTGAAAAGAAAACACATTTAAGTGCTAATTATTCTCTTTAAAAAATGTTATGTTGATTTTGGAAGACCAGAGAACTTATAAAATTCCTACCTATAAATGCATATTAGAAATAACATACTACATGTTTTCAACATAATTTTAGTTCCAGTTATTAAAAAAATTGACAAATCTACATTTAAGAAAAATATATTCCCCTTGTTTCTTTCAGTGAATCTATAAAACCCAAATATATTTTTTCATCTTTCTAATTAAGCATTCAACCATATCCAGCATTTGTATTTCTAAGAGTGTTTATATAAAAGATACCTTGCACCAACATCAGATTGTATTAAAAGATGCAAGTTGGACATAGTCTATTTAACTTTTTATGATAAAGATCCATTCAAAACTCATTTTACTTTTCTATTAGCTTTCTGATTATTACAACCAATTTGTTTTTTCCCCTAAAATTCTTTACATGCATTTCTGTTTTACATGTCAGATGTTTCAGAAGATCTACCTTAATGTCTTTTTGAATTGTAAAAACATTTGCTCTTTTTGACATCACTCACCAAAGAGTCCATATTCTACCTTACATTGTGAAGATGCCCTGTCCAGCAATTAGGAACCATATAATTTCCAATCTCTATGTCACTTTCAAATGAGGAGTTAAAGATAAGCATGAGTTTTTTACACACTCCCTTTTCACACCTTTACAATCTTTGCATCTACGTGTTCTAGATAAGAAGGAAGAGGGCTGCTGATCTCTATATAAGACTTTCACTAAAAACTGTGTCAGAGGTTTCCAAGGCTATCATCAGATTCAGTTATTTGCTAGAAGACTCACAGGGCCCAGAAATCATTGTATACATAATTATGGTTTATTCAGCAAATGGATAAAAAGCAAAGTGATCAAAGGAAAATGGTACATGGGGCAAAGTCTGTAGGAAACCAGATGTAAGCTTCCAAAAGTTCTCCTTCAGCATAGGATATGGTTAATTTCTCTAGCAACAAGATAAGGAAAGCTGTTGGAAGTATTGTCTACCAGTGAAGTCACCTGAGCCTAAGATACCAAGGCTTTTATTGGGGGTCCATCATGTAGGTATACAGTCATTGCCTGCAAGACCAGTTACTGAAGCCCCAGACACCCAGAAGAAGGACAAGGGTTCATCACAAATCACATTGTTTGTTCATATTCTCTAGACAGACTGGTATAATACAGTTCAAGGACACAGGTATTCAAAACACTTTTATCAGTTAGAATCCAAATATATTTTAACAGCTTTATTGAGCTATATATCACATACCATACAAATCACCCATTTAAAATGTACAATTCACTGGTTTTATTCTATTCATAGATATGTACAACCACTGCCACAATTTTAGAACATTTTCATTACTGGAACTGCGGTTTCCAGTTCTGCATGTAAGAAGCTTAGAAGTCAACACTCTGTCTTAACAACAAGTAAACAAGCTGAACAGACTGAAAAATCAACCCTTCTCAGATCAGTAAGGGAGGGAAGACACAGGAAAAACTACTGATCTTACGATTAGAGAGACAGAGAAGTGAATGAATATAGGGAGTCATAGCTTACCTGGAACAGACACTCACAAGTGGAAACACCTGTGGGAACCAGTACAGAGGTAGGAAAACTTGAACTGTACTTATACTTGAAAACTTGAATTTCTGGAGGCTCAGTGCAAACAACTCTGGGAATTAAAAACTCCAAGGGGACCCAGTCATAGGAGAAACCCCCACAATACCTTAGATTCACTTCAAGGAGCTTCATCAGATTCCCACAATAAATATCAGAAAAAAGATCCCCTGGGGCTTACAGCAGGGAAAGGGAAAAAGAAACCATTTTGAAACATGCCAGAGCACTCTGTTTTTCTTAAGAAGGCCTACCCTCAGAGGAAATTAGTTAACCAAAGACTAAACTGCTGGGATATTATCAGAATGTAAGTGATTGTGTTAGGGAAATACCCAGCTCAAGCCCATGCTAGCCATCCTGTCCCACCTACTGGGGGAGAACAAAACCGAAGAACCACTTGTGAAGATCATAGTCCAGAGGCACAGGCTCACTAAAAGACTAAGACCAAATCATAAGACTACAAAGTGTTTCTCTTCACCACACACCTATCTATGTAGAAATCTGAAAATTCAACAAAAATATTTCTGTAACTATTAAATGATTACGGCAAGGTTACAGAATGCCAGGTTAATATACAAAGTCAACTGATTTTCTACATGCCAGCAATGAACCGTGGATTTGAAATTAAAAACACAATACCTAGCCAACACTTGTTGTCTCCTATGTTGTTAATTTTAGCCATTCTGATAGGTGTGAAATGATATCTCATTGTAGTTTTGATTTGTAATTCCCTGATGATTGATATTGAGCATATTTTCATGTGTCTGTTACCCTGTTAGCCATCTGTATGTCTTTTTTGGAAAAATGTCCATTCATGTCTTCTGCCCATTTCTTAACTGAATTATTTCCTTTTTTGGTGTTGAGTTTGTTAAGTTCTTTATAGATTTTGGATACTAGCTTTTATCAGATATGTCATTTACAAATATCTTCTCCTATTCCTAAAGATTGTTGATTGTTTCCTTCACTGTGCCGAAGCTTTTTATCTTGATGAAGTCCCAATAATTCATTTTTGCCTTTGTTTCCCTTGCCTCAGGAGATGTATATAGTAAGAAGTTGCTATGTCAAAGAGGTTGCTGCCTATGTTCTCCTCTTGGATTTTTATGGTTTCAGGTCTCATATTTAGGTCTTTAATCCATTTTGAATTTATTTTTGTGTATGGTGTAAGAAATTGGTCCAGTTTCATTCTTCTGAATGTTATCGCCCACTTTTCCCAACACGATTTGTTGAAGAGACTTTTTTCATTGTATATTCTTTCCTACTTTGTCAAAGATTAGTTGACCATAGAGTTGAGGGTCCATTTCTTGGTTCTCTATTCTGTTCCTTTGATCTATGTGTCTGTTTTTGTGCCAGTACCATACAGTCTTGATCACTACTGCTCTGTAATATAGCTTGAAGTCCAGATTTGCGATGTCTCCAGCTTTGTTTTTCTTTTTCAAGACTGCTTTGGCTATATGGGGTCTTTCGTGGTTTCATACAAATTTTAGGATTGTTCGTTATAGCTCTGAAAAATTCTGGTAGTATTTTGATAGGGATTACATTAAATGTGTAAATTGGATAGTATAGACATTTTAACAATATTTTTTCTTCTGATCCATGAACATGGAATGTTTTCCAGTTATTTGTGTCCACTTCAGTTTCTTTCATCAGTATTTTATAGTTTTAGAGTACAGATGTTTTACCTCTTTGGTTAGGTTTATTCCTAGGTATCTTATGGATTTTGGTGCAATTGTAAATGGAATCGATTCCTTAATTTCTCTTTCTGCTCTTTCACTTTTGGTGTATAGAAATGCAACAAATTTCTGTATGTTAATTTTCTATCCTGTGACTTCTTCCTTGCCAATTTGGATGCCTTTTATTTCTTTTTGTTGTCTGATTGCTGAGGATAGGACTTCCAGTATTAAGTCAAATAACAGTGGTGAGAGTGGACAACACTGTCTTATTCCTGACTGTAGAGGAAAAGCTCTCAGTTTTTCCCTACTGAGGATGATATTAGCTGTGGGTATTTCATATATAGCCTTTATGATGTATGTTCCCTCTATCCCTATTTTGTTGACTGTTTTTATCATGAATATATGTTGTACTTTAAGGGGAACCCTCTTATGTTATTGGTGGAAATACAAACTGGCATAGCCACTCTGAAAAACAGTATGGAGTTTCCCCAAAAAGCTAAAAATAGAACTACCCTATGATCCAGCAATTGCACTCTGGGTATTAACCCAGAGGATAAAAAAATACTCATTCGAAGGGATATATGCATCCCAATATTTATAGCAGCATTATCAACAATAGCCAAATTATGAAAAGAGCCCACATCTCCATTGACTGATGAATGGATAAAGAAGAGGTGGCATCTATATATATAATGGAATATTACTCAGCCATAAAAAAGAATGAAATCTTGTCATTTGGAGCAATGTGGATGGAGCTACAGAGTATTATGCTAAGCAAAATCAGTCAGGGAAAGAAAAAGGCCATATGATTTCACTCATATTTGGAATGTAAGAAACAGAACAGATGAACATTGTGGTGGGGGGAAGAGAGGCAAACCAGGAAACAGACTCTGAGCTATATAGAACAAACTGAGGGTTACTAGAGGGGAGATGGGCAGGCGGATGAGTTAAATGGGGGATGGGAATTAAGGACAGCACTTGTGATGAGTACCAGGTATTGCATGTAAGTGATGAATCACTGGGTTCTACACCTGAAACTAATATTGCACTGTTTGTTAACTGTAATTTAAATAAAAATTTGGGAAAAAAAAAACAATACCATTTACATTAGCACTCCCCAAAATGAAGTACTTAGATGAACAAAAAACAAACAAATAAACAAAAACTAAATAAATGGAGAGATATTCTATTTTCATTGATAGGATGATTCAATATTATCAAAATGTAAATTCCTCCCAATTTCATATATATATATATGTATATATATAAACTCTCTTTGTCTCTCTCTCTATATATATAGTTCAATGTAATACCAATCAAAATCCCAGCAGGTTATTTTATAAATATAAAAAAATGAATTCTAAAATTTATATAGAGAGACAAAATATCCAGAATAGCCAACACAATAGTGAGGGAGAAGAACAAAGTTGGAGGGTTGATGCTACCTGACTTCAAGACTTACTACACAGCTATAGTAATCAAGGCAGTGTGACATTGACAAAAGAACAGGCAAATAGATTAATGGACCAAAACAGAGATCCTGAAAATAGACCCCCATAAATATAGTCAATTGATCTTTGACAAAGAAGCAAAGGCAATACAATGGAGCAGAGATAGTCTCTGCAACAAATGGTGCTTAAAGACTGGGCATCCACAGGCAAAAACATGAGCCTAGACACAAACCTTACCCTTCACGAAAAATAACTCACCTACTTGAAAAACAGAAAACTATAAAACTCCTTGAAGATAGCATAGGAGAAAACCTAGGTTACCTTGGCTATGGTGAAGTCTTTTCACCACACCACCAAAGGCAAGATGCATGGAAAAAAAAAAAATGATAAGCTGGACTTCATTAAAATTAAAAGTTTTTGCTCAGTGAAAGTTGTTATCAAGAGAGAGAATTAGAAGACAAGCAACAGACTGGGAAAATTATTTTTCAAAAAAATGTACCTGCTAACCATTATCCAAAATATACAAACAACTCTCTCTTTTTTAAAAGATTATTTATTTGAGAGAAAGAGAGAGAGAGAGAGAGAGGATGCTTGAGCATGAGTGGAGGGAGAGGCAGAGGGAGACCCTGAGGCAGGGCTCAATACAGGGCTGGATGCCAGGCTCTGGCTCTATCTCATGACCCATTCCATTATGATCTGAGCCAAAACCAAGAGTTGGTCGCTTAACTGATTGAGCCACCCAGGCGCCCCTTAAATATACAAAGAGCTCTTAAAACTCAGTAATAGGAAAACAAACAATTCAATTTAAAAAAAAGCCAAAGATAGGGGTGCCTGGGTGGCTCAGTCAGTTAAGCATCTGACTCTTGATTTTGGCTTGGGTCATGATCTTGGGTCCTGGGATCAAGTCCTGCATTTGGTTCCATGCTCAGCGGAGCATGGAGCCTCACTCTCCCTCTTCCTCTGTCCCCTTCCCCACTTGTGCTCTCTCTCTGTCTAAAACAAAAGTAAATAAATCTTTAAAAAAAATAATAATAGGGGTGCGTCGGTGGCTCAGTCAGTTAAACATCTGCCTTCGGCTCAGGTCATGATCCCAGGGCCCAGGGATCAAGCTCTATATCAGGCTCCCCTCTCAGCAGGGAGTCTGCTTCTCCCTCTCCCTGTTTGTGCACTCTCACTCTCACTCTCTCTCTCTCAAATAAATTAAATCTTTTAAAAAATAATAATAAATAAAAATAAGCCAAAAACCTTAACAGACACCTTACCAAAGAAAATACACAGATGGTAAGTACACATATGAAAAGATGCTCCACAGTATATGTTGTCAGGAAAATGCAAATTAAAACAACAGTGAGATACACTCACACACTTATTAGAATGGCCAAACTCCAGAACACTGACAAGGCCAGATCCTGGTAAGCATGTGGAGCAACAGGAACTCTCACACACTGCTGGTAAGGATGAGAAATAGTACAAGCACTGGGAAGACAGTTTAGAAGTTTCTCACAAAACTAAAATACTCTTAACATATAATTTAGCCATCACGCTCCTTGATATTTACTCAAATAAGTACAGAATCATGTCCACACAAAAACCTGCACATATATGCTTATAGCAGCTTTAGTCTAATTTGCCAAAAGTTGGAAACAACAGGATGTCCTTCAGTAGGAGAGTGGATAAATAAATTGTGGTACACATAAATACTAGAATATTCATTTAGCACTAAAAAGAAATGAGCTATCAAGCAATGAAAAGACAATGAAGAACCTTAAATATTAGTATATTAGCATATATATTAACATTTTAGTAAGTAAAAGAAACCAATATAGAAAGGTTATATGATTCCAAGTACATGACATTCTGGGAAAGACAAAACTCTGAGACAATAAAAAAATATGTGATTAGCAGGGGTGGGCATGGTTGGGAAAATGAATAGGTAGAGCACAGAGGATTTTTAGTACAGTGAAAATACTCTGTATGATATTTTATAATGATGAATATATGTCCTTATACATTCATTCAAACCCATAGAATGTATAACACCAAGAGTGAACCCTAAGGTAAACTATAGACTTTATAGACTATGATGCATCAATGTAGGTTTCCTTTGTTTAAAATGTTCTCTTCTGGTGGGTGATGTTGATAATGGGGGAGGCTATGTATGCGTGGGGGCAGGGGGTATAGGGGAAATCTCTGTATCTCCCTCTCAATTTTCTTGACAACCTAAAGCTACTCTAAAAAAATAAAATCTTAAAAAAAATTCTTTACCCTTTAGCTTTCAACTCCCTATGATCCCAGCCACCTTCCAAGCAATAAGCAACTGGCCATCTACTTTCTGCTTCTATATCTTTGCCTATTCTAGATTTGCAGTGAATCCCTGACAGGGCTAATGCTGTGGCTTGACTGGCTCGTGTGATTTTTATTTTGATTACAAGACACATTTCAGCAAGAAACCATCAAAGAACTTTGAAGAACAAGATTTATTACTCATAGGTCCTGGAGATATTATGGCATGCCAAGGACACACAGGGAGGTCAAGGTAGGGGGAAGCAGGTGAGAGCGACAGAAGATTGAGAGGGAAAGAGACAGAGACAGACTCTGAACTTGGGGTTCTGCTTTTATTAGGGTTCACAGGTGGAGTGTCTTGGGTTTCATGGGTTCACTTTTCATTGGCTAATTTAAAGCATAAGAGCAGGAATTGGGGTTGGGAATGTAGAAGCAGGGTTATTCAAGCAGTCAGTTACCTCAGTTAACCAAGCCTTTTTGAGAAAGGAAACTTCATGGTGGGGTTGGCCTAATTCCTTACCTGGTTGTTTTGCTAGTAGTTGGGTCATACAGCTGGTAATATATTTATTCAAGATGATTGTCTTTTAATAAAAATTCCTTGGCCATCAAACACTTCATGTCAGCCCCTTACACAATAACAACAACAAAACTTGACGTCAAGCACTTACACTACACAGAGAATCTAAATTATCACATTTGTTTTATATGATTTCCACCACTTTTGCTGGGGATCAGGTAGAACTCCCCCAGGATAGAACTTCACTATGTCTTTCTAGCAGGAACTTCAAAATTTCTTTGGAGAGTGCTAGATGTATTTGTCCATTTTTGCCATTTTGAATGTGGTAATCCTGCCTTGGATCTACCACTGTATATTTTCTGTGTATGCTTATGGAGAGATGATAAGCTGATGCCTTGTCATTTTAGGCCATTGAGCTCTGGACTCAAAGGAACCATAATTGAGGGCGCCTAGGTGGCTCAGTTGGTTAGGCGACTGCCTTCGGCTCAGGTCATGATCCTGGAGTCCCGGGATCGAGTCCCGCATCGGGCTCCCTGCTCGGCGGAGAGCCTGCTTCTCCCTCTGACCCTCCCCCCTCTCATGTGCTCTCTCTCTCTCTCTCATTCTCTCTGTCTCAAATAAATGAATAAAATCTTTAAAAAAAAAAAAGGAACCATAATTGAACACATGAAGAAACTATGTGACATTACTTGAGGTTTTGTGATATCTTGGATATTCCCCATTTGCTCATTCTACATTTACTTTCCACCCTTCTCCATCCCGCTCTGTGTAGCAGAGACTGACCTCTATGGACTTTATCAATCTGGTTTTCTTGCCTTCTGTCTGCTAATTGTGTTCAGCCAATGGAATGCACAGGTCAGAAACTAGAGGGAGTAAGCTGAGAGAGATACATACAGGTTTCTTATCCCTCTCTTGTTTCTCTCTGCTGGATTGAGGTTTTTTGTGTGTTGGTGGTGGTGGTGCTGTTTTGTTTTGTTTTGTTCTTAAACGTGTGTTTCTCTATTGGGGTCCACAGCTTCTGGTCAAGTGTTACACAACTGTACTTCTAAGAGCATTCTGATAACCATTCCCTTCTTTACCCCTTCAGATCTAAGGGTATTAATTGCTTCCTGCTGCTTCAAGTTCAGGGTGCTTCACCATTCTTTAGGCTTCCCTTAATCCTGCCAACTCCGGAGTAAATACTTCTGTTTGGCAGGGCTGAATGTGTGGGAAGAAATAAGCAAAGGACCATTTGGTTTTAGTAAGTCTAACTATGCCACAGAGGGTCATTTTGCATATCCCATGTACTTCAATGTTTCTCAACCTACCTCTTTAATGTTGGGTTAGTGGGCATATGCTTGATTCCAGGCAATAGATTATGATAGGAGGTGACCTGTATCATTTGCAAGCAGAGGCAGTTAAGAAGAGGAGTAAATTCTTCATGCTGTATTTTCTTCTGACTTAGACACAACTGAAGCCAGGTTCTCTCAGGATGAAGAGTTGCCCTATCAATATCAGCCCTCCAAACTTTCTTAGGTAAAGCCATGAGACTTCTGGGTTACAAAACATAAGATATATTAGACTAAGTAATAAAATTTTGACATACCAGTACTACTTCACATGTTTTATAGTAAAGATACATCTGCACAAGAATAAAGTCCATTTGTAAAGTGTTTCTCTGTCACATCATTTGTAACAGCAGAAGACTAGAAACTACTAAAGAGTCCACAAATAGAAACAAGTTAAATAAACTCTGGTTTAAACACACAGATACAGAAAAATTATAGACTACAATGCTGTTACCTGAATACTCCTTATAGAATGCCAACTTTTGTAAGAGGAAGAAATATAAATATATATTCCTGTTTGCTTCATTGGTATGAAGAAAAATTAACATAATAACAAAACCATAGTCAGTACAGTGGTCTCAAGGTGAATGAAGTTTGGGTGAAAGTGAGAATTCTAAATGTATAGCTTTTAAATTATTTTGAACCATTTTTGAACCATTGAATGTAATAATAATTTATTTAACAAATAACAATTTAATATTTTTATCTCTAACATCAGAAAAATAAAAATAAATAAGAAGAATGGAGTACATATTCCCCAAAAAAATGAATCAATGGAACACCAAAGAAAGCCCCAAAAGAAATACAAGTTGAAGGAAATATTCAGCCTTTGATGTCTGTAGGTAGAGGATCAGTTTGTTTCGATAATGATGCTGGAGGGATTAAATACCTATTAAAAAATGTAGACACTATATGTGTCTCATGGCATATATTAAAATAAGATATGATTTAAAGATTTATTTTTTGAGGAATTATAATAATTACATATTAGGTATATGGAATTATATATTTTATATATGGAATTATATATGTATATATATATAGATTGGCTTATAGAAAATAAAAATACAAGATCTCTGCATGTCAAAAATTATAAAATTTAAAAACAAAAGATTTAGGCAAAAAATGTAAGAGAATATAATTTTTTAAAAAATAGTAACAAAAGTTTGATATCCTTAAACAACAAAGAGATAAGGTGTTCACTGGAAAAAAATATAATAGATAAATAGAAAAAAAAGCAGTTACGACTAGAAACTTTCAAAGGAGGAAATACAAGTAATCAATAATTAAATTTAAGAAGTCCAATGTTAGTTGTAATCAATTGATGACCAGATATCATTCACTTAGTTGTAATAATTGAAAATGATTTTTTAAAAATCAATGCATTTTTTAAAAATGCACAATAATTTACAGTTGCCCAGAGAATACATGTTCTAATGTGCTTATAGGCATATAAATAGGTAAATAGGCAACTTAGTAACACATATCAAAAGCCCTAAGACTATGAGAAAATATGGATGTTTCCCCAATTTTGGGCTATTGCAAGCAACAATTTGTTGTACACAATGTCAGCTATTTTCTCCAATTTTTAGGTGAAATATTACTTGATACAGTGTTAATTTTTAGTATGTATATAAACAATTATTATAACTTTATTATATCATAATATATAATACACATTAATATATATTTATATATTTATATAATATATATAATTTAATATAAATATATATGTTATATATATTGTATATAATATAAATACTATAAATATATTTACATATATTTATAGCTACATGTTTTATTCTATGAAATGTTTTCTTGTGTTGATTTCACAACTGCCAGTGTTTTCACTTGATGGAAAAAACTATCAGGAGCAAACGGTTTTTAACATGATGGTTTCTTTCGCATTAGTTTTGAGAACAAGAATCAGTAAAAGGACTATCTATACATTTCTCCAAAATGATCTCTCATTCAACAATTAATGAGCATCTACCATATATCAGGTATGGTATTAGGTGCTAGAATAAAGCAGCAAATTATAAAAACAAGACAAATGGGAAAAAAAAATCCTGCCTTTATAGAGAAACTAATATTCTAGTGCATTTTAAACCACTGAAAAGATTATAGACTCTGTAATCAGATATGTTAAAATAATCAAAATAAAAACATACCTTCACATGTCCCTACCACTTGCTTTTTTTTAAAGAATCACATACAACTAATCACCTTTCTTGTCCTTTTCCAACCCAGTAATTCTTCTTCTTTGTAATAATAATAAAATACTCATTAAATAATTAATTCTCGAGAGACAATATTAAGGTAAAATATTTTCAATTCCTCAAGCTCATCATTGATACATATCCTTCAGTATTCACTTATGTCTGTAATTCTGCATTAAAATACTACACTTGCCTGGGGTTATATTTAATAGTATTTATAACAAAGAAAACCTACCCTATAGGTCTTAGAGAGTGAAGGCAATGTTGAACTGTTTCCTACTATTCATCAAAGCCCAAGTATAATAAATTATATTTATGGAACTATTCTCTTTTCTTTCTCCTCTTCTTCCCCTTTTTTTTTCTCCTACTCTTCCTCTTTTTTTTCTTGTCTCTAATATGATATGCTCTGTCAGATTTTGTATATAATTGTGCTTATGTTTGTGTGTGTATATATATATATATCTTCTGATATATTATGCATATATAATCTACATAATATATATTTACATTGTACATATATATATCATGAATCTTCTGGTATTTTGGAAAGTTTTTAAGTGGTTATTTTTATAATAAGACTTTTGAATAAGATACTTAGACCCCTCTTTTGTAGTTACTCATTATGAGAAAAAAAAATAATCTTTCATCCTCTTCCTCCCTCATACCTTTCTTTGCTCCACCACTTAATTTTAATATTATCTTCCTTGTGTTTATCTTTGTATGAAGTCTGTATACTTGTGTTACTGAGTCTGTCTAATTGATTACTGATATTAAAAGATGATTTAAAAGATGTCTTGACTGCAAACTATTGTGTATAAGGCAATAAAGAGACTTATTTTAATATCCAAATTATTTTCTTTTCATTTATTCATTTGACATTATCAGCATATCTAACATTTATATTCTATCCTATTATTCTTATTCCTTCCTTGGTTTTTATCATTTCAATTTTTAGTTGAATGTATTAAATTCTCACTACTAGTCCTTTGCCAGGATTTTTCCAATCATTCCTTAGCTAACTGTAGCTTTTCTTCAAGAAAGGCTCATATGAAAAATATATGCTGCTATTTTACATTCAATACTGTTTTGTCTAGATCCTTTATACTTGGAAGATGACTTTGCTGGATAGAAGAGCCTTGTATTATATTTTCTTCCCTTGAGTCTCTTTGTAAGTGTTGATCTTCTGGCAATGAATATTGCAACCAAAGTGATTATCTGGACCTTCATTTTTAATCTACCTATCTGATTTCCTTTTCCTTATAAGTGACATAATCTTTTTCACCTAGAAGCCAAATGGATTTTTTCCTTATAAATCTAATGGAGTATTTGTGCTCCATTGCTTTGATTTTCTCCTTCACAGATTCAACTTTGCATATATTGTGTATTTGGTTCCTGTCTTCTCTTTACTAGTTGTTCACTAATTATTTGAATTTGGTTTCCTTTTGTTAATTTTTTTATTCCATTTCTCTATGTATCCTACTGTTCTGTTTCCTTTCTTCCTATAAATCCTCCTCTTTACTAGCCATTTCTTTCCTGAGTTCTTAACTGCTTTTCATAAAAGTTGTGATTAAATATTTAATATTTTTGTATTAATGTTGGGATGTTGGGCTCAAATTTTATCTGTTTCAATGTCTCATTTTTCTTCCATTTGTTATTTTTCTATTGGGAAGTTTTGCTCTTTCCCCTCACCAAACCTATTTTCTTAGAGTAACATTATACGGATGCTTTGTCTATTCCCCATTTATTGTGTTTCTTGTTGTTGTTGTTTGTTTCTGTGGGGTTTTTTGTTTGTTTTTTGGCATTTATCTGTTTGAGTTGGATTTTCAGAGAAACAATAAGCAAGAGATAATATGGATGCATATAATTCTTAAGTATGTTTTTTAACATCTTTTGTCTAATTTATCTGTAGATGTTTGTCTTTTTATTTATTGATGTTAATTGATTACTGATATTAAAAGCCCTTTTATATACTTACTAACAACTATTTTGTCATACGCATTGTGATATTTAAAAAGCATAGAAGTCCATGTAGTATTGTTTTGTATGTCTTTATAAATCCTCATTCACTTTAATTATAACCTTTTATCATTGATGGTTCTATTGGAATAACATAAACCTCTTTAAACATTGCAAGCAGTATGGAGTTTATCACAACAAATTAAGTGCTTACAAATCTGTTGAAAGGACTGAGAAGTAAAAGGTCAGGGCATGTCACCAATAGATCTCGTGTTGGTTGCTAGCTTTGGGGGAATTATGAAGTTGTTATTTCCAACCCAGCTCAAAAGGTACAGGAAGTCACTCTTGATGGTTACTGCAGGGCTGGCTGCAACAACAAAGAGAATGATTTTTTTTTTAAAGATTTTATTTATTTATTTGACAGAGAGAGACACAGAAAGAGAGGGAACACAAGCAGGGGGAGTGGGAGAAGGAAAGGCAGGCTTCCCGCCGAGCAGAGAGCCCGATGTGGGGCTCGATCCCAGGACCCTGGGATCATGACCTGAGCTGAAGGCAGACGCTTAACGACTGAGCCACCCAGGTGCCTAAAGAGAATGATTTTTAAGGACAATGGCCAGCAGACACTAAAAAATCTCATATTCACCATATCCATGATTTTGCTTTCTGCTGCAAAAGAAAGAATAGAGCTGTGTTTCACTTCTGCCTTCCAGATCTAACAATAGTCACTTGTGTTATTATAATCTAAACCAAAGCCCTGCCACAAAGCATTCTGGGAAATTCATTTTCTAGACATATGCTTCTAAGCTATAAGACAGAGCACAGAAGGTAGTGAGAATGGTTCTGAGTAGCAACAATCGATGTGGCACAATCCTTCTCTTTGGTCCCTCAGTGCCAGTACACAGCCTTCTACTCAAGCTTATCTCCCAAACAATGGCAACAAGATCATGTGACTGCCTAACATGATGTGACAAGTAACAATGTGTTTGCTCTTTTCCTGAAATTCTCATCAAATGCTATACTATATACAGCATTAGATGGTGTTTCTTCTTTTTCTAGTTTAATCACAAACCCCCTTCGCATGCTCTACCAACTGATCTAGTCAGGTGCTCTGAAAAAAGAAAGGCTTTAAAAAAGGCAATTGATAAGATGCAAAACAATGAAGATAATATGATTGTTTAGTCCTCATTTAACAACTGGTATTTAGTTGCTATTTAAAACTTCCTTCTGGGGCGCCTGGGTGGCTCAGATGGTTAAGTGTTTGCCTTCGGCTCAGGTCATGATCCCAGGGTCCTGGGATTGAGTCCCACATCGGACTCCCTGCTCCTTGGGAGCCTGCTTCTCCCTCTGCCCCCTCCCTCTCTCTCTCTCTCTGTCTCTCATGAATAAATAAATAAAATCTTTTAAAAAAATAAAACTTCCTTCTTTCACTTTCCATGCTATGTTCCATTTATACTCAGTGCCTCAAAAGTTTGTGAAAGTCTGCTTAGTAAGGTGATTTAAACTTTTATTCCTTAAATATCATGCCTGTATTTGATTGCTGTGGTCTTGAGAATCCACTGGTTGACAAACATAATCCTCTCTGCTTCCATTGTGTAGCTGAAATTTTGTTGACCTTCAATAATTAGGATTATAAACAGTTGGCCTTTACCTAATTGGTTCTGTTGTATTAGGAACTCACAAGAATAAGATAGTTTTCTTAATTTCTAGTTCATTGAAACGATCACTGTGCCCTTATAAAAACAATCTTCCTTTGGAAACAAAGACCTCTAAACCATCAAAGCAGTAAATATAGGGAAGGGAGACAAAATCATTTTTGAGGGTGTTCTGAGGGATTATAATGAAAGGGGTCATTCTCCCTTTCAACCATTGAGTCTCCAGTCTGTTTCCTAAGAGAGAAAAAACATCATTTGTGGTCATCAGAGCAAACAAAAATTTTTTAAAACATTTTTTTAGTTCCACCAAGTGTTGTTATACAAAAATCTTCTCTAAGTCATTTCACTATATTACTGTACCAACTGCTTCTGGGTGATGAGCTACCCAGTAAGGTGATTCCCTTGGGTATGGGTCAATTGCTTCACTCCTTTGTTGTCAAGCGAATGCCTTGGTCGGAAGCAACATTGTATTAGATAATAATGGTAGCAAATAATGTATTCTGTAAATCAATGGATAAGAATGAGGGGAGAAAAATTCGAGACACAGCATGGAAATGCTTATCTAGAAAAATGACAATACCAATGGGGGGAAATTGCTGCTCTGATTTAAAGGGTAAAAATTCATTAAACTTCTACCAGAACTTACTGCCACTCTTCCCTCTAGGAACATATAATATATGTAGCATTCCTAGATGATCTTCACTGTAGGCATTTGGTCATTGAGCAGCTGAGGTAGCCAGATTTACCTTTGTGAGAATCTTATGTGTTTGAGGCTAAGCCAATTCTGTTTTTTTTTTTTTTTGGTCCTTTTCTCTGTACATTTATTTTATTATTTTAATATTTATTTATTTATTTAAATTCAATTAATTAACATATAATGTATTATTTGTTTCAGGGGTACAGGTCTGTGATTCATTACAACACATACCCTCCCAATGTCCATCACCCAGTTACCCCATTCCCCCAGGCCCGTCCCCTCCATCAACCCTCAGTTTGTTTCTTATGATTAAGAGTC
Source organism: Neomonachus schauinslandi (assembly GCF_002201575.2). Lineage (NCBI taxonomy): Eukaryota > Metazoa > Chordata > Mammalia > Carnivora > Phocidae > Neomonachus > Neomonachus schauinslandi. Next base: position 36,605,714 of record NC_058403.1, on the reverse strand, counting down.
TCTTATGGTTTGTCTCCCTCCCTGGTTTCAGTTTTTCCTCTCTTCCCCCATGATCCTCTGCCTTGTTTCTTAAATTCCACATATCAGTGAGACCATGTGATAATTGTCTTTCTCTGATTGACTTATATCACTTAGCATAATACCCTCTAGTTCCATCCACATCATTGCAAATGGCAAGATTTCATTTTTTGATGGCTATGTAATATTCCTATGTTTGTGTGTGTGTGTGTGTGTGTGTGTGTGTGCCACATCCTCTTTATCCATTCATCTATTGATGGACATCTGGGCTCTTTCCATAGTTTTGCTATTGTAGACATTGCTGTGATAAACATTGGGGTGCATGTACCCCTTCAGATCACTACATTTGTATGTTTGGGGTAATTACTCAGTAGTGCAATTGCTGGGTCATAGGGTAGCTCAATTTTCAACTTTTTGAGGAATCTCCATGCTGTTTTCCAGAGTGGCTGCATCAGCTTGCATTCCCACCAACAGTGTAGGAGGGTTCCCCTTTCTCCGAATCCTCACCAACATCTGTTGTTTCCTGATTTGTTAATTTTAACCATTCTGACTTGTGTGAGGTGGTATCTCATTGAGGTTTTGATTTGTATTTCCGTGATGCCAAGTGATGGTGAGCACATTTTATGTGTCTTTTGGCCATTTGGATGTCTTCTTTGCAGAAATGTCTGTTCATGTCTTCTACCCATTTCTTGATTGGATTATTTGTTCTTTGGGTTTTGAGTTTGTTAAGTTCTTTAAAGATTTTGGATACTAGCCCTTTATCTGATATGTCATTTGCAAATATCTCCTCCCATTCTGTCAGTTGTCTTTTGGTTTTGTTGACTGTTTCTTTTGCTGTAAAAAAAATTTTTATCTTGAAGTCCCAATAGTTCATTTTTGCCTTTGTTTCCCCTACATTTGGAGATGTGTCTAGCAAGAAGTTGCTGTGGCTGAGGTCACAGAGCTGCCTATGTTCTCAAGGATTTTGATCTCTTCCTATCTCAAATTTAGGTCTTTCATACATTTTGAGTCTATTTTTGTGTGTGCTGTAAGGAAATGGTCCAGTTTCATTCTTCTGCATGTGGCTGTCCAATTTTCCCAACACCATTTGTTGAAGAGACTGTCTTTTTTCCATTGGATATTCTTTCCTGCTTTGTCGAAGATTAGTTGACCATAGAGTTGAGGGTCCATTTCTTGGTTCTCTATTCTGTTCCATTGATCTATGTGTCTGTGTTTGTGCCAATACCATACTGTCTTGATGATTATGGCTTTGTAATAGAGCTCAAAGTCCAGAATTATGACGACACCAGCTTTGGTTTTCTTTTTTAACATTCCTTTGGCTATTCGGGGTATTTTCTTGTTCCATACAAATTTTAGGATCATTTGTTCCAGTTCTGTGAAAAAAGTTGGTGGTATTTTGATAGGGATTTAACTGAATGTGTTGATTGCTCTAGGTAGCATTGACATCTTCACAATATTTGTTCTTCCAATCCATGAGAATGGAACATTTTTCCATTTCTTTGTTTCTTCCTCAATTTCTTTCATGAGTATTCTATAGTTTTCTGAGTACAGATCCTTTGCCACTTTGGTTAGGTTTTTTCCTAGGTATCTTATGGTTTTGGGTGCAATTATAAATGGAATCGACTCCTTAATTTCTCTTTTTTTCTGTCTTGTTGTTGGTGTATAGAAATGCAACTGATTTCTGTGCATTGATTCTATATCCTGCCACTTGACTGAATTCCTGTATGAGTTCTAGAAGTTTTGGTGTGGAGTCTTTTGGGTTTTCCACATAAAGTATCATATCATCTGCAAAGAGTGACAGTTTGACTCCTTTGCCAATTCAGATGCCTTTTATTTCTTTTTGTTGTCTGATTGCTGTGGCTAGGACTTCTAGTATTATGTTGAACAGCAGTGGTGATAGTGGACATCCTTGCTGTGTTCCTGACCTTAGGGGGAAGAGCTCTCAGTTTTTCCCCATTGAGAATGATATTCGCTGTGGGTTTTTTCATAGATGGCTTTTATGATATTGAGGTATGTACCCTCTATCCCTACACTGTGAAGAGTTTTAATCAAGAAAGGATTCTGTACTTTGTCAAATGCTTTTTCTGCACCGATTGAGAGGATCATATGGTTCTTGTCTTTCTTTTATTTATGTAGTGTATCACATTGATTGATTTGCAAGGCTAAGCCAATTCTATACCAGCTTGCATTGTCAGCGTGTTAGTGAGCCTACCAAGTAAACACTAGGTGACAGATCAAGAGCCTGACTGACATCCACACAATGAGAAATCTTATCTTCCCTGGTATTACAAGTCTCTTATACATCAGTATGCTTTTGAAAACACTTACATAAGTAACAAATATCTATACTTTTGTCAATTCTTAGAAGTTCATCATTAATCTTCTTAACCAAACTATTCCCTAATTTTTAATTGTACTGCCTCTAAGGTTAGTGCTATTGGATAAATTATTGGTCAGTGTACCTGATTGTTAATGTCAATGAATTAATGTATATCTCTACTTCCAACCAATTTTTTCCTATGCAAAGTGAACAACCAGATGCCATGCTTAAAATTTTACCACTGAAAGGATTTTCCTACACAATTATCTTTCAGGCCTGTGATAATTAATTTTATATGTCAACTTGACTCAACCATGGGACACCAAGATATTTGTCAAACCTTATTCTTGGTATTTCTGTGAGGGTTGTTGTAGATGAGATTACCTTGTAATCAATAGACTGAATAAAGCAGAATGCCCTTCCTAATGTGAGTGGGCCTCATCTAATCTTTTAAAAGCCTGGATAGAGCAAAAAGTCTTATCCTCCCATGAATAGTGACAATGTGAGTAGGAATATCATTATATTCTTATCTTCAGATTGCAACTGAAACCTTATCTCTTTTTGCACCTCCTGTTTACCAGCTCTCAATCTGGAACTACACCAGAAAGCCTGGGTGGTTTAGTTGGTTAAGTGTCTGCCTTTGGCTCAGGTCATGATCCTAGGGTCCTGGGATCGAGTTCCACATCGGGCTCCTTGCTCAGTGGGGAGCCTGCTTCTCCCTCTGCCCCTCCCCCTGCTTGTGCTGCTCTCTCTCTCTCTCTCTCTGACAAATAAATAAATAAAATCTTTAAAAAAATCTGGAACTACACCATCAGTTCTTCTGGATCTCAAGTTTGCCAACTGTAGAATTCTCAGTTGCCATAATCACATGAGATAATTCCTTCAAATAAGTTAATAAATCTTACAAATGTATATGTGTGTGTGCATATATATATATACTTGTTTATTTATTATTATTATTTATATATTTTTTCTCCAAGTCAATTTATTCTATAGAATTCCTTAACAGGCTATAGATAGAAATGGAAGTAGAGGTGGCAATTCAGCAGAATCAGATCCCATGAAAGTCTGAGCTACATGATCATGTAACTTATTCATGGTATCAGAATCTGTAAAAGCCTGACTCTAGGGATTTATGAATCTGATAACAGCTAACCATGTTGCATAGTCAAGACTACATGATTATAGGTAAGATGTCCCTTTTAGTCTCTGCTGAGGGTCCAGTAACAAAGTTGAAGTTCTTTAAAAATGAGAGTTGAAAAAAATAAATAAAATAAATAAATAAATAAAAATAAAAAAATAAAAATGAGAGTTGTTATTTGATGAAAAAAGTCATGGTTTTTCTCCCAAACTTTAGACTTTTGTCTGTTTTTCTCCTTGCATGAATTCTTAGAGGCATTATACAGTATCCTTATTTGTATAAAAATTTTATGCACTGTTGGAGTTACCAGATTATAGGCCAAGTGGAAGAAAGGGTAGCCTTAGCCTTATTTTGTCTATACTCCAGTCAAAACTAGCAACCTGAGAGAATGTCAGAGCAGTATAGTTCCTTTTTTATTCTTTTTCTCTCTTTCTTTCTTCTTTCTTTCTTTCTTTCTTTCTTTCTTTCTTTCTTTCTTTCTTTCTTT
>NC_058403.1:36562645-36601738 GCF_002201575.2 Neomonachus schauinslandi | reverse complement strand
TTTCTTTCTTTCTTTCTTTCTTTCTTTCTTTCTTTCTTTCTTTCTTTTTTTCTTTCTTTTTTGCTAAAATCTAGAAAGATGTGAGTTATAATGTAAACTTGTGCCTCTGTTACAGGGTATTTTATATAGGAATTCAACCTATTTTATAAAATCTGGATCTATGACCAAAGTTCTTCCTTCTCCAATATGATAAAGGCCTTCCTTTTGTAATATGATAGCTCAGATAAGGTGTCCAGGTGGTGCCTTTTCTGTCTTGTTTTGGTTTTGATTTTAAAATATCACATAACACTGCAGTATGATGTCCATTTATTTCACTGCTAGAATGTCCATGATCAATTTGCTACTACCAGAGGTACCTAAAATGAAAATTATTTTTATTATCATATCAGCTTTGCTGCCCATTTCAGGAACCCCATTGACCCTTAAATCACTATTTAAGGCTATGCTTTGGCATCTTTTAATCTGGAATACTGGCATGACCATTAATGCCAAGAAGGCTGTTCTATTTGTTATCCCCTGCCTGAAGAAGACATCTAATTCAGAATTCTTCAAGAACACTGGTGCTTCCCTCACAAACAAATTTTCAATGTTTTAGTGACATGAATCTAAGAATTCCCTCTGAAGACCTCCCAAGAGATATTACCAAAGATAAATCCCTTACAACATCCTTATATCTCTTAGATTTGGGATTTATGTAAGGACATTATATTGAGACAGTCACAGCACTCCAAGTTCATTTAAAATAGACATCATTTAGATTAGGTTTTGGTTATCCATTCAAGCACCATCAGCTAACTAACACATTGAATCCAGAGTCTCTAGTACGTGTGCCTATATTGTTAAATTCAGCCCACTTTAAATTAATTTTCCTTCTGGATTGTTTTTTGACCTTAAGACTTAATTTCTATACATATTGCTCCATATTTTGCCTGATATAAAGTATCAAAACATTGCTCTTCTGTTGGTGCAAATACTATCTCCTCCAAGTTCAGACTTTGGACTCAATCCCTTCAAGAATTTTTAAAACTGACTCTAATAATAGTTCTGGAAATAATAATAGTTCATAAAACGGGTATTATGAAGAACAGCGATTGTTTCAGGTGAAGACAGTACAGACTCTTAAAATAAAAAGACTGTAGTCTCCTCACACAGAAGAAAAGGAAATGGTAAAAAAGGATCAGTAAGATTTGGGCATTCAATTATCAGATTCATCTAAATCCTCTCAAATGTCTCTAGTATAATCTTCAGGATATTGCTGCTTCCCACTCAACATAAGACCTTGAAAGTATCTGGATTCAATTTGTTTGTACTCCTGTCTTCAGAATCAAACTTTGGATCTGGTTTCAGAAACATTGGCTCATTTATTATAAGAGATAAAATATGTTTTTGGAGAAATCATAGAAGTATGTTCTTTAACTATGCCATGAACTGACTATTTGAAGGTCTGAACTTGTCATTTTGTTGTTGTTAATTATTTTGTGCAATCAGAAGAATTTAGTATATATATAGTCATCATTCCTACCACAGAAATATAACACAGCAGTTATTTAATGATTTAAACCATTATCTTCCATAGGTACTTTATTCCAGGCTGCTGTTATAATTTTTGCTGTGGCATTTCAGGGACTACCAGTACCCCATATTGCCCTAGAGAGGATAGATTATTATTACATTAAGACCCAATAAGATCAGATAGCCTAAAACTATTAAAAATACACACATATAAAATTATACGTATGTGTGTAAAATTACATATTTCAAGGGATATCAGTGATTCTAACTGCTTTTGATATTTCAACCCTGATTCATTCAATATTTATATCTGCTAAGGATCATAGAAATTATAAATTAAAACTACCTAATTTCACAGGTGAAAGTATTTTTTCTGCTGTTGATTATTGTTGATTATTTTTACTAGGATAAATTGTTTTCAGGGCACTGGTGGAAAACAAGCTCAAAAAAAAAAAAGGAAGTGATGGTTTACTGTAATAAGCTTCAGGAAAAGTGTGATCTAGGGCAATTGTGAGAGTTTTGGCCAAAGAAATTCTCAGACTTTTACTGTGATGTTTTATTATTAATGAGATCTTAGCACCAATTTACTAACTCAGTGTGTTAGTATTATTTAGTTCAACTTCCCAAAAGTGAAATCTGTATTGGTTATTAAATAGAAATTAAAAAATTTCCCTTGGATTAAATGTTCACATTTGAAACAATAAGCTATGATTATAGGAAAAGAGGATCATGAGGTATGACAATGCTTTCAGACCCACTCTTACAATCAAGTACTTTTAGGTTTCAATTCCAAAATAATAGGATATGGGCTGAAGCAAGCAAAATATATTTTTACATATTTTTTCCTCATATATTATTTATTTATTTAGTAGTTAGTTTGTTTAGCACTACCTAGGTTGCTATGGTAGAAAGTTAGCATGGTGTAGATTGTTATGTCAGGAAACTACCATAAACCAGACTGATCCAGCAGTGTGGTTTTGGGCACATGGCCCCACTCAAAACTAAGGCAGCAATCCAATTTGGAGCCAGAATTACTTTAGGGAAGGAGAGTCCTTTTTGAGTAAATAGAGTGACACCAAAATTCCTATAAAAATTCCAGGTGAATTCATAGAAATTTCAGAGTAAGACAAAACAGAATGAATTGTGACCCATTAAAGCTTTCCAAAAATTCCTAGAACTCATTCATTCAATTTACCTCTAAATATATTACTTAGTGTTCTCTATTATTAGATGTTATACAAGAATGACTTGAAATAGGTGTGAGTTACCTGATAATGCTGTAAGCGTGTGTTTTGAAATGAACACTGAGGTCCATAATACTGCAATTACCTGTGTACAAGTTTGGTCAGACTGACTAAAGACTTGTGATGTTGTGATATCCTGTCAGACAAAATTATGCTTTTCTATTTGCCTCTGTGTGCCCAAATAGACAGAAAAATCTTTATCCAGAATTATAACCAAATAAATGTAATTTCCCTATGTTCTGAGTTTTTATAGCATTATATGCTTATTTATAATTCTAATCTACTCTATAGAGTTTTATGCAAATAATTTTTTGAATTTTTTTTTACCATAAGGGGAAGAATATATCTTATTTATAACTATATCCTCCATAACACTTTATACACATGCTCTGTATAATAAGTCCACAAAATAAGTTCCATTTGCACTAATTGATAGGAAAATACTACATTTTTGGCGAGGAACAGACTTCATTATTGTTTCCTTATTAAAAAAAATTATCATGCATTCTTAGGAAGAGCAATCATTTATTACAGTAAAAATTATGTCACATCTTATTACTACCCAAAGAAGTGTGTGTAAACCAATCTGTTCATCAGTCTATCTTAGGTATTCAGTTCTCATCATCAGCTCTATTAGCATTGTAAAAGATTGCTTTAACTTAGAAACTCCGATTATGGAACATCAGACTTGCAAGCTCCTTGCAATTACTGTAGATGGCAGCATGGAAAGAAGCTCCTCTTTTTCTCTGAAAACCATACCTATATCATGTTTCTGCCAAAACTTACTGGCCTTTCCCTACTGTCATGGGGAGTTTTGATTTATGTCGCTCACTGTGAGGATTCAGTGAATAAGTCAATGCCAGTTCCTGTGTACTTTCTGGTACACATAAAATAGTTTGTCTGCTACTGTCATTTCCCTTTTGCCTGACATTCCAAAATGACAAAAAACAAACCATTGGTGATCACACACACACACACACACACACTTGGCATACACACACACCACACACATGCACAGGCACATACACAATGTTAATCAAGACATATTGACCTCAGGAAGAAAGGAAAAAAAGTAAAAACATAATTCAGTATAAAGAAAAAGAGAGTCAATGATCAGACTGCTTAATAAGGCTCATAACTCATTTAAATCCATCCCCCAAGATTTTCTTGAATTGTGTTTATGTCATGATTATTTTAGCAAACATGGAAATTTGTAACATATTTATATTTTAAATATCATCTTAGTTGAAACTTTCCAAAATTGTCTAAAATTATAATGCTGAGAAATATTATGTGACTTTCAAAGATTCTGTTAAACCACACACGCCTGAAAGAATCCATTATAAGATGATTAGCTGTACACACACACATACACATCGCTATGAGGATTCAGTAAATAAGTCATCACATGTTCCCCTGTACTCTCTGGTACACAGGAAGACAAATGGTTTCAGTGCAGATAATTTTTATTAAAAATATTTCTAAATATGCATAAGCATGTAATTACATGAAGAATTAGATGGATGTTTAAAACCAAGTGACTACTACTTCCAGTAGAGTTTCATTTTGAAGTAGTGTTTTATGGTGGTTAAGCATATAGGCTCTATCAACAGACGATTGTTTCTGAATCCTGGCTATACAACATTTAAAAATGTGAGAACTTGAAAAAAATTAAAAATTTAAAAATTAAAAAAAAAATGTGGAAACTTGGACTAATTATGATCTCTCAAACTCAGTTTTCTTATTTTAAAAATAAAGATAAGAGTACCTACTTCATAAGACTGTTATAAGGATTAGATATTAGTGCCACACTTGGTAAGCCTTTAATAAATATAAACTATTGTTACTATCATAATGAGTTTGCACAAATGAAAAATAGAGAAAAAAAATGCTTGGTAAAAAACAGTGGATATGTTGAATTATTTCCTTAGACAATACACAAACATATTTTCAATTATTTTCTTCTCAGCATATACAAAGGTGAAAAAAATAATGCTAGAAGAAAATAGATCAGTGGATAGATTATAATGAGACAGCTTGAACTCTTTCGCAGAGGAAGAGTATATAATCCCACTCCACAGACATTTGGCACAGTTTGTGATGTGATTTGCTTTGGCCAATAGAATGTGAATCAGAGTTTAGTAAGTAAATGTAATCCACAATAGTCATTTTAACAGATGATTTAATAGTAATTAATCTCAATAACTAGCTATTGGAAACAAATTTACTAGTTAAAAAGCAAAAGAAAACATTAATTTATCATGGAGATAACAGCTGTGGGAAGCACTTACCATCCCTAAGGCTGAAGAATAAAAAGGGAAGATACTGAGATTGTTAAAAATAGAAGTTTGGAGGAAAGACCTCATGAATGTAGAGCCCAGACTCCTGCGAAGTTTGGTTCTGGTTGGGCTTCTGAGTAAAAACTCTGCAGAGGATGGATGAAAAACTTGAAGAAGAAGAGGCACTACTCACTTGATAATTATGTCTTAAGAGTTCAAAAAAGGGACACTGCTGGAGGTGAAACAGAATTCTAAGAAGGGGGACTTTGACAAGCTGGTGTGGGTGCCTTGAGTAGGCACAGAGAAGCTAGGTTTGGGAATTTCAGAAAAACTGCAAAATGCAATCAACTATTACTGTCAGAGTAATGAAGTATTGCTGGGGTTATCCACAGATTTTTTTTCTTCCTCCAAATTTCTAGTCACTTTCTAGTGTCCCCTATAACTGGACTCCAGCTGCCCAGAAAAGTCCTGTTTAGATTAACTAAGCTCTAAATGACCCCAGATATAAGAGCAAGAATCTGATAGTGATTAACTGTTTTGTGTCACTAAGTTTTAGAGTAGTTGGTTACACAGCAATAACTGACTGATATAGGTGGGTAGGTAGGTAGATAGGTGGATAAATACATGATAGATAGATATCCATAAGAGCAGGAATTTCATTTGTCCTGATTATCATTATATCTCTTTTGTTCTAGGTCTGATAAGTAGTGAGTCAAAATAATCACCAACAAAATGAATATATTGATTATAAATATTTGACTTCAGTATATTTTGTTCAATATTACATAACTAACATTTGCCAATGTTATTAAATTTTCTTCCAAGGTTTCATGCCCAAGACTGCATATGAATATAATCATAATTTTTCTTACAGTCTCTTGATGAGGGATATTTAGTTGGTTTCTAGTTTGCCTTCAGTATAATGGCCCTGTAGATAATATTTTAATACCTGCATGTAATGTATAATCTCTAAATATTTTCATGCAGGTTTATTTATGAAAGTGAAATTCCTGGGCCAAAGTTCTACACACACAAACACACATACATATACCACATACTTGAAGATATATACTAAGATATTACATATGTTATTACACTATAAATATTGCATGTTATGTACAAAAGATGGCATTAGATCTACATATATAGGTAATATCTAGAACAACTAGTGTTTCTAATTACCACTTCACATTTTAGTTTATGCTCTTTTTTTTTAAATTTTTTTTTATTCTTATGTTAATCCCCATACATTACATCATTAGCTTTAGATGAAGTGTTCCATGATTCATTGTTTGTGCATAACACCCAGTGCTCCATGCAGAATGTGCCCTCCTCAATACCCACCACCAGGCTAACCCATCCTCCCACCCCCCTCCCCTCTAGAACCCTGTTTGTTTTTCAGAGTCCATCGTCTCTCATGGTTCGTCTACCCCTCCGATTTCCCCCGCTTCATTCTTCCCCTCCCGCTACCTTCTTCTTCTTCTTTTTTTTTTTCCTTAACATATATTGCATTATTTGTTTCAGAGGTACAGATCTGAGATTCAACAGTCTTGCACAATTCACAGCGCTTACCAGAGCACATACCCTCCCCAGTGTCTATCACCCAGTCAGCTCTTTTAAAGCTATAGTGCATTAAAGATTAAAAAAATGAAGCTATAGTGCATGGGCTCATAAAATCCTGTCTTTGGTAGAGATCACCTTGGTAATTTTAGAAATTTGAATTAATTCATTTCTATTAGAATTTTCACCACCTATAGAATGGAGATTACAATAATAATGCCTACTTCAGGTATTTGTTTTGATGATTAAATTAGTTAACTTGCCTGAGATACTTAGCACTGGACCATATTAGTTTTATTGATTTAAGGTTGAATATTTTAAAGAATAACTCCAATAGACATGGGACAATATTCTACATAATATTTCTTTATTTAATATTAAGTTTATTTCCATTACAAAACTACTGAAATTCATTTAAGATGTTAAAATATTTAGAGAAAAATAAATCATGAGTAATAAATAGATTATTTAGGTGATATTCTAGGTATTTTCACTGTTATTGATTTAATAGTAAGAGAATTTAATAATGTTTTTTATATGATTACGTCTTCTGTTTTGCTGAGAATAAAATATTTCAATTCAAAACTTTAAATTTTAGCCATTAAAATAAACCTGAAATGTCTTAGTTTGGAAGGACTTATGGTTAGATCTCTAAAGGTCTCAGAGTCCCTGATTTGAGGTAAAGGGTGAACCTTCCTAGCCTCTTTGCAGTTTAAGCTAGGTTCTTGCCTATAGTGTTGCTTATTTCATGGATGCAAAGATAGGTGGCCCTCACTGTACAAGGTTTTGTGTGGTATCTTCTTTAGATCAGAAACAAGCCTCTTTACCTTAATCTCCCTTTTTACCCTTGAAGTAAAGGAATCCACCCAGTTTAAAGGGTATGCATTTAGCTTTCATTATGGGTCAGTCAAATTTGAAACTGAATTCATTCACAAAACAAAAATCTCTATTAGAGAGTGGAAAACAAAACAAAAATAAAATTACGTTCGTAGGCTTCCTTTAGCCTGCAAATCTCACTCTAGTTATCCTTTCAGAGTTTAAAGGAATAGATGAACAACGGGTATGATCAATATGATGTCTCTGAATGAGTTTAATTTTGCCTGTGTCAAACTATAAATGGAAACATGGAGGATCACATGGAGTTCATGCCCCAGGATAATATGTAAGTTTATACTGCTAGGAATACAGTTACCATCTTCCTCTGTTTAATCCTATGTGGATTTTAAACAATACCCCTGCTTTTGATATTGTTGAAAAAAACTTCACCTTAAGTAATGAAGGAATTTGCTAGTCCTTTCCTGCTCAACACAATTATTTCCTCACCTCCAACAGGAACATAATCTTCATACCAACTTGTGATTGGATGATAGACACAAGTTATTAATTTATAGGGCAGTTTTTGCCATTCTGTTCAAGCCATTCCTATTACCACCATTCATTATGACCTGGAGATCCAGGATCATCATTTGCCAGGAAATTAGGGGAGGAAAAGTCAATAATTTGGATATGAATTGAAGGAAATTGGATAATAATGCATTCTAGTAAAAATTTACATTTGCATTCACCACAAATATATTTCTTTAATTGAGGATGAGGAATTAAAAAATAAAGACAAGGAAACGATTGTAAGATACAGGATGACAAATCTGACAAGAGACTGACTTTTTTTAACTGTTAAGAACCAAGTTGATAATAGAAAGACAAAATGAAATAAATTTAAGTGTCCCATGACTGAAGAAGTTTGGGGACACTTAGATAAGGAGACATTAATGTATTATCTTCAGACTGAAGTTTGACTTCAGCAGCTTTACAAATTATGCTAAAAATAAATGTTTTGGTTTTAATAGATGATGCTAATAAGAAATTAATAATTTAAAAAGGAGATTTTGGGGCATCTGGGTGTCTCAGTCAGTTAAGCATCTGACTTGGGCTCAGGTCATGATCTGGGATCCAGCCCCATGTCAGGCTCCTTGTTCAAAGGGAGTCTGCTTCTCTCTCTCTCTCTCTCTGTCCCTCCCCTTGCTCAGCTCCTCTCTCTTTCTCTCAAATAAATATTTTAAAACATTTCTAAAAAGTAGACTTTATTTTTGTTTTGAACCTATTTTTATGTTTTTGAATTATTAATCCTGACACAAATAATCTAGATATTTTCAAGTAAATTCACATCATTTTTTCTATATTGAATTATTTATGTTAGCTTAATTCAACATCCACAAAACATTTTAGTCCAATTTGCAAACAGTTTAATCTTTCTTTAACTGCTACTTCAGATCTCTCATGAGTGCAAACATTAGAGCAAGAATGCTACTGGCACACGACACTTAGAAACAAGAGGACCCTTGAGCTCATCAAGATTCCCATGGTTTAGTGAATCATGAAAAGTATGTACAAATTTCTGATTCTCAGAGCAACATATTCATTGATAACTTGAAAAACAAGTGTCACATAAGTATCAGGAATCCAATTGGGAAGGCAAAAATGTTTGGTCATGATAAAAAAAGTAAAACTATATTTCCACAATACCATTCATTCTCTATAAAAGTACAGGCAAATGTACCACCATCAGAACTTCCAGTAGGAATGACCTGTGCCAAGAAAACAGATAAGGAGGATATCAGCTTCTAAAGTTAACAGAGACACCAACCTGAGATCTGCTCTCTGATTCTTCATCTTCAACATGGGCTTCATCATGCTAAGTGACTGCTCCCCATCCTTAGTTACCTTCAAATATTTGTACTTCTGAAGGACCTGAAGCTTTGGTTGAACCAAAAAGTATTAGATACGTTTGCACACTCAACTGAAACTGTATTGGATTACTTGATGGTGTCTAGATATAGTTATTTAGGAAATACTAGGGACATCAAGAAATAAAATTGCCTATTTGTCAAGTAAAATTTTATTTTTTACATTCTCAATCTCAAGTTAACGCCATCTATATCAAAACTTAAATCAATGTTTTTGGCAATTTTTAAATGGTTCTATTTAGAAAGTCAATTCATTCTTTTTTTTAATGATTTTATTTATTTATTTGACACAGGGAGAGAAAGAGAGGGGGAGAGAGCAAGCATAAGCAGGGGTAACAGCAGGCAGGGGAGAAGCAGGCTCCCCGCTGAGTAGGGAGCCCCACGTGGGGCTTGATCCCAGGACCCTGGGATGATGACCTGAGCCGAAGGCAAACACTTAACCAACTGAGCCACCCAGGTGCCCCGAAAGTCAATTCATTCTTGAAGAAATATTTTGCATCTGACTCCCTTTGGTGGACCTATCACATGGCCATGCTTCATTAAATCTGACAATCCAAAGGAGCCTATAATAGGGTGTTTTTTTCTCTTTGATTATTATTATTATTATTACTATCATCATCACTATTTTATTAAGAATCCACTATTATTATCAGTCCTTAGAGTTTTCTAGCCCCCAAATATCTTTCCTATGATTTATGGCTTAGTAAGTTGAGGTCTAGAACAGATATTTTATCTTCTCCGTAGGACCCTGAAACTGGCTTTGTGTGGTACTACCATGATTCCCATTTAGTCAGGAAGACATGTTTGCTTTCTTTATTTTCAAAGCCACCTCCCTTTCATTGACTATAGATTTGTATATTCCCTTCAGTGAATACTATAACATGGCTGCAATGGAATACTAAGGATTCAGTTTTTAATTCCAGTTTCTGAAACAACCCATTAAGATAACTGATATTTGAGGTTATTTATTCATGATCAATTCTAGGTTTTATATGCTATTTCATGTATTAAGGTATAGGTTCAAATAGTTACATTTTTGAACCTCATAAGTTTATCTCACTCAAATTTGGACTTAGCATAGTTGTGTTAAGAATGTGCCCCCCACAAATAAAAATAATGTGCACCCAACTTTTATTGAACTGACATTTAAAAACCCATATAAAATGTTCATTGTTTGTATCAATCTGTTGTTGGAGATGTCATATATAATGTTGTCCAATGCCATTTCAAAAGAATGATGCAATGAAGGGTTTGTAGAATTAGCAAAAGTAAAAATTTCAACACTCCTAGTGAAATGGGTACACTTCCTTTTATCAAATGATGACCATTGTGTACTCCACTGTGTTTTTTCAGACACTTGGTTCTTAAAACCCCAAAATGAAACTTATTTTAAATCATATCATGTAAGTGTAGCTGGATGAAAAATTAACTTAGCAGTTGGAGGCAGAATTTCTCTAAAAAAAAGCAAACTGTCCTTGTTCAGGCAAGTGATCCCCAAGAGTTAATAATTCATGAACCTTTACAATTTCTAATATGGACTCACACATCCTCTATTGTTATTTAACTAACAGTTTGTAAATTGACTCAATTTTAAGTAAAATACTTTCATTTGAAAACAAAATTTTAGTTGCCTCAAATGGAAAGAAACTCAAACAAAAATAAAAAATCAGTTTTTACGAGATTCATTTGTCTTCGGGAGCCCTTTCTGAGGCTTCTTTCTTTTTTCTTTTGTTTTTAGGGGTATTCAGCTAATGGTAGAAACTATTAAAGCCATAATAACCACAAATTGATCATTTCTTCTTGACTTCAAAAGAAATATTGAAAGAGGGCACATATTGAATGGAGCACTGGGTGTTATACGCAAACAATGAATCATGGAACACTACATCAAAAACTAATGATGTAATGTATGGTGATTAACATAACATAATAAAATAAAATTTAAAAAAATATTGAAAGAAATTAATTTCTCATGATGGGATGTAATGCTAATTAATACTTTTTGTTGGTACTGCCTAATGACATTTTGTTCTTTGCCACCTAACGTGATACCAGTTCTCTTCAGAAAGTATTATGATCAGGAGTTGGAGAACATTAAATATCTAAAATATTGTTACAATTAAATAAAATTGTATCATTTGTGGGGTGGGTGGTAAATTTGCTAAGATGCAATGTCTGAGAGTTTGCAGTAAGAAGAGAGGGACTGACTGAATTCTATGTCTAACTTTCCAATTAAGTTTGCATCAGCTTGATATCAGCCCCATTTGTCTCCAATAAAATTCAATCAAGTAGTCTGTATACAAGAATTTCATGTATGCAAGTGCATAGGCAATGCATTAAGGTATGCAAATAAGGAGAAGTGACTAATTGCCATATCTGGTTTAATATGACATGAAAAAGAAAGCACACATTAATGAAGGTAAGCCAATCCATAAAGTGAAAATTTTAGGAGAGTGAACTCTGAAGCATTGGTGACAATGAGAACATAAGTTTGCTGTGCATTTATAAAACACTGGAAAAAGGTTAAACTTTTCATAATTAGTGGCATAGCTCTTTCAGACATTATATCCATCTTCACAGGCAAGATTCCTTCAGCTTACATTTGGATTACATATGTTAGAGTCCATTTTTTAAGTGTTTCTTCCTTTGCCTCATGTTAATTTTTTTAACATTTGAATTTCCCTGAACCTATCATATAGTATATACTCAACTTTAATTTATTGGTTTGAACAAAATAAATTTCCCCCCCATGTCTCAGAGAGGAAATCCAAGAAAGAAAATCTTTTCCAGCTTTACTGAGACATGTAAGTGACACAACATTGTGTAAGTATAAATTATATAATGTGATTTTATATATGCAATCATTGCAAAATGATATCTACAAAATCTTAGCTAACACATCTATCACCTCACATAGTTACAACTTATTTTTTGTGTGTGTGAGAATTTTAAAAATCTACTCTTTTAGTGACTTTCAAATATACAATACAGTATGGTTAACTATAGCCACTATGCTGTACATTGCATCTCTAGCATTTACTCATCTTATAACTGCAGTTTGTGTGCTTTGACTGTCTTCAGCCATTTCCTTCATTTCCCCGACTCTCCACCCATGGGCAATCATTAATCTATTTTCTGTTTCTATGTTTTTTGTTTGTTTGTTTGTTTTAGATTCCACATATGTGAGATCATACAGTATTTGTCTTTCTCTGCCTAACTTGTTTGTCCTCCTAACTTAATGTCCTCCTAAGCAGGTTCATCCATGTTGTTGTAAATGACAGAATTTCCTCCTTCTTCTTCTTCTTCTTCTTCTTCTTCTTCTTCTTCTTCTTCTTCTTCTTCTTCTTCTTCTTCTTCTTTCTTCTTCTTCTTCTTCTTCTTCTTCTTCTTCTTCTTCTTCTTCTTCTTCTTCTTCTTCTTTCTTCTTCTTCTTCTTCTTCTTCTTCTTCTTCTTCTTCTTCTTCAAGATTTTATTTATTTGGGGCGCCTGGGTGGCTCAGTTGGTTAAGCGATTGCCTTCGGCTCAGGTCATGATCCTGGAGTCCCTGGATCGAGTCCCGCATCGGGCTCCCTGCTCGGCGGGGAGTCTGCTTCTCCCTCTCCCACTCCCCGTTTGTGTTCCCTCTCTCGCTGTGTCTTTCTCTGTCAAATAAATAAATAAAATCTTTAAAAAAAAAAAGATTTTATTTATTTGTCAGGGAGAGAGAGAGAGCCCAAGCAAGGGGAGCAGCAGGCAGAGGGAGCAGGCTCCCCTCTGAACAAGGAACCCAATGCAGGACTCAATCCCAGGACCCTGGAATTATGACCCCAGCCAAAAGCAGACACTTATCTGGCTGAGCCACCCAGGTGTCCCAGAATTTCCTTCTTTTTTATGGCTGAATAATATTTCATCATATATGTACACCACATTTTATCTATTCATTCATTGATGGACACTTACCTTGTTTCTATGTCTTGACTATTGTAAGTAATATTTCAGTGAACATAGGAATGCAGATATTTTTTCAAGATAGTGATTTCATTTCCTTTTGATATATAGCCAAGCATGAAATTACTGATTCACACTTTTAATTTTTTATGAAGTCTCTACTGTTTTCCTAAGGAGAATAATTTGATATCAGCTTTAAATCATAAATAAACCCCATAATTATGTGAAACTCCAATGAATTTAATATGTAATTGTCAAATATTTACTTCTTAGAAAATCTCCCTACCCATTGTTTCATGATTTTTAAAACTTTTAGGTGTTCTATACCTGAAACTAATATTATATTGTATGTTAAAAAAAAAACTATTGATTAACTATTTTTAAAAGTGGAAATATGCTCTAAAAAATAAAAAGAAAAACTTTTTAAGTGTTACAAACAATATGCTGTTTCTTTATATTTAATAATATTAATAAGTTGTGAACATGTATGTAATTAAGCAGTTGTTATAAAATCTCCACTCTGGAGGAAGTAGATTTAGACAGATTTTTTTTTTAAGATTATTTATTTATTTATTTGAGAGAGAGAATGAGAGACAGAGAGAGAGCACATGAGAGGGGGGAGGGTCAGAGGGAGAAGCAGACTCCCTGCCGAGCAGGGAGCCCAATGCGGGACTCGATCCCGGGACTCCAGGATCATGACCTGAGCCGAAGGCAGTTGCTTAACCAACTGAGCCACCCAGGCGCCCAGATTTAGACAGATTTTTGTGTTCTAAGTTTACTTAGCCTAATACATTCACATATATTTTAGAATACCTCTAAACTGTATTATTATTATTATTTTTTTAAAGATTTATTTATTTGAGAGAGCGAGAATGAGAGAGAGAGAGTACATGAGAGGGGGGAGGGTTAGAGGGAGAAGCAGGCTCCTCACCGAGCAGGGAGCCCGATGCAGGACTGGATCCCGGGACTCCAGGATCATGACCCGAGCCGAAGGCAGTCGCTTAACCAACTGAGCCACCCAGGCGCCCAAAACTGTATTATTTTTAAATATCAGTTTATCCCATAGTGTTGACACATTATATCTAGCCTTTGTGTTTGTTAGCTTATCTTCTGTTTTGTTAATTATTTATTCAAAGATCATGTAAACATGCTTGAATTTAAATCTTCTCCCACTTAATGTGACTTGGCAATAATTAAAATTTGAAAGCAAACAGAAGTTGTTTATTTGGAAAATAAAAGATTTAGAGAAAAATTTTTAAAGTTCTTTATTTTATAAGATAGGAAGACTCCTACTGTTCTTGACTGCTAACTGAAATTTTTTATATTTTCTGCTGTTAAAGCTTTGAGCATAAATATTGTATTTTTATTTTTTTATATTTAACTCAGTAGTAATTTTAGACTCTGAAACACCCGAATATTGTAAATTTGTGTGTGTATGTGTCTTTGTGTTTGATTACAAATACACACATCATTAAACCAATGTTTTATACAATGATATTTGGTGAATCATGTGAGTACAGTGGCAAAAAAAAAAAAGCAGGGGCAGTTGGGGTTCTTCCTTCAGCCCCATAAAAAACTATTTTAAGTAGAGAAAAGAGTCATTCTCTATAAACACATCCTACACCATCATATTGACAAACATAGGATCATGTTACTTCATATACCAAAAAACAGGACACCTAAATAATCTACCTTCTATAAGAAGAAAACAAAAACGGAGGGATCTTTGTGTTTCATTTAGGAATCTTTATCTTTCCATTTTTTACTTAGTTACAGAACTAGTGTATACATGATTAAATGCAAGGATTTGAGATCTGCCAGATCAGGGTTCCATTCTCGGTTCTATCATTTATTGAGTAAACTTGGAAAATATGAAAATGTTTTTGAACCTCATTTTGTTAATTGTAAAATCAGGGTAATAAAAGCAATTTCATAAAACTATTATTAACATTAAGTAAATAATCCATAAAAATATCTTGGCACTTATTAGGTACTCTACAAATGGTAATCATTATTATAATTTATGAAATCCTGAAGGTTTACTAAATTAAAAAAGCCAAGTGCTCGCTTCGGCAGCACATATATACTAAATTAAAAAAGTCAAGTGCTCGCTTCGGCAGCACATATATACTAAATTAAAAAAGTCAAGATATAGAATAGAAAATTCTAGAAAAAATGGATTTTTTTGAAATATGTGTTTACAAAAGTATATTGTTGCTCATATATGCATAGGATATCTGAAGGATATGTAAATAATTGATAAAAGTATTTGCTTTCTGGGCAAGGACTTGGGTTATTAGAAAATGGAGTAGTAAGGAGAATTACTCTTCACTGTAGCATTTGATTTTTGTACATTTTTGTATTAATTAGTTGCATATAAAGAGCCCCCAAACTTTAACAGTTTTGAACAATTGCCATTTATTCTATTTCAGGCAACTGTGGATGGCTGAAGTTCAATTAATCTAGGCTGGGCTGATTTGGGTTTGAGTCTAAGCTACATGTTGGATCCAGGTATGTTTCACCTATTTCTTATCCTTCCTGAATAAACAGGTCATCCAAGATATTTTCTGCCCATGATGATACCAGAAATACAAAAATGAGTACCTCACCATGCATGCACGTTTTTAGTCTTTGCTTGTGTCACACGGGTTAATATTTCATTGGCTAAAGCATGTGATATGACCAAGTCTAAAATCTAGGGAAGAGAAATATAGTCCACTGACCATGAGACCAAAAAGCTACCTGGTCAAAACCAGCACCAGTGGAAAGGAGAAGTATACTCCTACTCCCATGCAGGTGGTAAAAGAAATGGTTATCGCCTAAAAATAATCTCATCTTCTGTATCTATGAACGCATTACCTATTATATAGGTGTGTGTATATATATATATATATATAAGAAAACAAAGCAAAACTAGTAGAAAAGTATGTTCCTTTAGTCTATCCACAGCAAAGAAACACCCCCAATGGTACAAGTGTCAGAATAAGCATTTGTTATATAGTTTTTCCAGAGATGAGAAAAGCACTTCATTTGCCAACTCATCATATATCAAGATTATCTAAATAGCTAGGATGACCTAAAGAGGAAATTTAAAAAGAAGATATTTTAACTTTGAAGACCCACTGTTCTCTTAATCTAATCTTATACAAGCAATTTACACTCAATAATACACAGTTACAGAATAATTTTTGTCATTATTTCTTCAACATATTATTTATTATTAAAATGGTTTCCAGCCTGTGTGTGGGGGGAGGGTATTTATTTATTTCATGTTGATATGGTTGGACATTGTTCTGGCGCTCAAATATGCATCTGTTTGCTCCTATTCTGTTTGCAATCAAAAACAAAGCAAGAACAACAGAGACACCCTGCCGTTTTTAGGCAATTTTGTGTTATTTTTCTTCCACTGTGCTATGATTAGTCTTCATTAAGGATTAAGAAATGATGGATCCATTTCAAAGGTATCCTGATTTTCAGTATTTTAAGGCAAATATATTAGAATTTAAAAAATCAGTCATTTGCATCAATGTCATTATAGTGTTTTTAGCCTTAGAAATTAGTTTTTCCTAAGGAAGTTTGAACAAATTTTCTCCTAAAATCATGTGAGGCTGTAGGGAGCTCTGTTGTCAGTAGTGTCTCTATCAGAAGGTATAGAGACTTACTATGGTTTAAAGATGTAGAATGAAAGGCTAGTCTTAGCTCTACTTTGGCCAAGTCATTTACTTAGGTTATCTTTACTGCATACTCATCTACTAAATAAAGATATAAACCTTGCCATCTCCATCTTAACCTTACATAAAAGTCTCAAAGAAGTGTGTGGTACATCCAGAATGGAGTCCATAGGGCCACCAGAAATTGCTACTTTACTACAGTAGATGACCCAAACTCAAGGTGTTAAACAGACAAGTGTATGAGGAAAGAAACACCATTCTACCCATGGTGTAGCACATTTTTTTTTTTTTTTGGGCAAAACCTGGTGACCATGTAAACTTCAGTAAAGCTGTCAAAAAGCATAAGTGGAAGAGAAAAAGGAATCATTACACCCATGGTATAGGCACAAATTATGCAAAAGCTGCTTGATCATGTAAACTTGATAAACTAAAGAAAGAATAGGAGGCTTTCTGGAATTTGAATGCACTTGACTCAGTTTTGTTCTTCACTATGTCTGCTTATCCCAGCATCAGCCACTGAGGGGAAGAGAGTGATCTTCAAGTGAACAGTTGAAAGAGGGATATGTCAAAGAATAATTGCATCAGGGATAAATAGGCAAGGACGACTTTATTCAAGACTTCTGCAGTAAGAGAGAACCTGAACTCAACTCTATTGAAAAAAAAGACAGGAGAGTTTAAGCATTGATGTGATCTAGTGGAAGAGCACTGGAGGATTTTTTTTAATTGATAAATTTTACTGCTTCATCAATGATGTTCTTTTTAAAATTTAATTTAATTTAATTTAATTTTGTTTTTATTACATTCCGTTAGCCAGCAGATAGTACTGGAAGATTTTAAGAGGGCATTGGTCAATGTAATTAAGCGATACGTTTGCTAACAGTAGGCTCCTACCTTCCCACAGAGAAGAGGAGATAGGAGTGCAATCTTTCTTGATGACTACATTTTAAAGGGATGGCTCCTAGGTCTTTGAGAAAGACTCCTAGGTCTTTGAGAAAGACATTTCTGGGTTTTAAAATTGGCAGGAGGCTGAGAAGTGATTTACATCTTAAAGAGGCATAGGTAGAATTTATAATAAAAAGTTTTATCAAGTAAACGCTCTAAGAAAAGTGAGGTCCAATGCTTAAACGAGGGGAAAAAAAAAGTGTCAAAAGTTCAGTCTGGCTAAGACTAAGGCTACCTTGATCAGATAATAGGGTTAGTTCAATTAATATGGACAGAATAGGAGAAAACAAGGAAAGTGATAAGGGCTAACGAGAAGAACAGACTCATTATCATGCATATAATAGGATAAAAGAGAAGCAGTTCTTATTTTCAGGGAGTTTACTTACTAGTAGGGAATATGACACACACACACTCGCACACACTAATAACTTTTCAATAAGGCAAAATGGAATAAGAATTGTTCTAAAAAATGTTATAGAAGCGCCAAAGGGATAATGGTTCTCAGAATGATTTCACGAGGGTAGGTTGATAAAAAATATGAAAGTGAATTAGAATTTGGTAAAAAAAAAAAAATAGGGTATAACATCCAAAAGAACTGAATTACTTCCCACTAAATATTTTTATGGGAATACATTTAAAAAATACAATGACAAAATGTCAATGAGATCATGTCACTTCTCTGCCCTCACCATTCTGTGGCTTTCTATTGTATTTTAAATAAAATAAAAGTTCATTTTCTTGGCATACAAGTTCTCTTCATATTTTTTCCAACCTCCAATTTAAACTTATTTCCTCTTTGCTACTAATTTCCAAATTCCCTGGTCTGTTTTTAGTTCCTAGAATGTGCCACACTCATCCTCTTCTCTGATTCTTGCACAATTGGATTCTTCTCACCTTCAGCTTACAAGATTAATGTCACATCACTCTGGATACTTTCTTAGAACATCCTATTTAAGTATCCCACCATCCATTATTCTCAGTTACATCAAGTAACTTCTGTTTTGAACTTATTATTAAATTCATGATTATATTAACCATTATTCATTTGTGTATTTAGTTTTTCTGGAAAGTGAATAATTTTAAATCTTCTAACAAAGATTCCCGGAGGAATATATATACAGCTTTGTCTTAAGTCTACAAGGGGAAAAGCAAGCAAAATATTGCATATAATATAATACTTGTATTTATATTTGTAAAATAACAAAGGCAAAACCAAAAACAAACAAACAAAATACTGAAAAGTCAAAACAAAAACTAAGAAAAATGTTTATTTATACAGGGAGGCAGAGAACAGAGGGAGGGAATTATAATGAAAGATTTTCTGAGTGAATATTGTTATTAATTCTGACTGAAAACATACAAACTTATATATTACAAATAAAAGCACATAAAAATGCAGGTCTGAAAAATCAAAGACAAACTAAAAAAAAAAAAAAAAAAGGACATATTATGCCAATGATAGAACCACACAGACAAAACAGATCATTTCAATAAGATTCAGAACATAGTATTTTGGCTATACTTCCTTAAAGGAAATGTTTACACACAAAGAAAACTTAAAGTACTTTAACTTTATTCACTTGCATTGCTCTAGTTAGAATATCAGTATGGTTATTTGAAATTTGCTTTATGTATATTATAGAATAAAGCAAATGAAAAGTTAATCATTTTAGAATTCTCAGTGTAAGAGAGGAGATATACAAATATAAAATTTCAAAAATTTAAAAATTACATAATATTAAATTTGATGTTAAGTATGAATTCAGAGTATTTTTGCTTAAAAAAACTCCCCAGCTCTGTCCACTGAAAAGGCCTAGAAGCTGTATCAACTCAATGGCTCTGAGCACCCATATGCACATAGCATGGTAAATAGTCTCACTAAAAATTACCAGGGCTGCTTAGAAAAAAATAGCTTGTTTCAGGTTTAGAGCAGAAAAATGTACAAAATTAACATAGAATAGTTTGCTATGCTAAAAATCAAGGAAGCTATAAAAAAGTAATGTAGTCATTCCCAAAAGTCACAGTTGAAAACTTTAGGAAGCTCCCACTGCCAAAGAGGGGGCAATTTAAAGATCAGAGAAAATAATAACATAATTGATTTAAAATATTAAAAATATATCTTATATTCATGCTGTTAAAAATATTTCTCAAAAAGCTAAGCCCAAACAAGGAAAACTTCCTTTATCGTTATTGAGGACATTGAGTGCAACAATAATTTATTTAAAAAATCAGTAATAAAAGGAAAAAAATAAGCATTTTCTTTTCTTTTCTCTAGAGAATGTACTTTATGTTACTAAATAACCCTGGTTTGTAAGAAAAAAAAATTACTTATGTATGAATTCCAGTTAATACATATGAAGGATAGGTAGAATTAGAAATTCATCACTTTATCACCACTACTGTAATGATTGTATCAAGAATTATCAAAGTATTTAAAAATCATTTTGTGAGAGGTTGATAGGTGTATTTATTCCTAAAGAGTAAAATCATCACCCCGAGTGTTATTTATTGATTTTCAAGATGAAAAACAAACAAAAAATCACATGAATTTGCAACAGAGAGAACAAATTGTCACTTCCTGAAGTAATTTATCAGCCACTAATAATGGGCAACCAGACATCATGTGTGTCTTGATAGAATACAGTATACATCCTGAAAAAATGCTGAAAGTAAATCTAGTAAACCTTCAGATTTTACTTCTGGTTTATAGGAAATAAAGGAGTTGGAGCAATAAAATTAAATGACACCACAAAGAAGTAATGTGGGTCATTTTATATAATAATTGATCAGGTTTTGTCAACAAGTCAATACCATAAAAAAGAGCCCTTTTTTTTAAATAAATAAAAGGTACTAAAGAAAATAAAAACCAAATATGATATAGGTATTTTGTAAGCAGCCTGATTTGAACACCAAGTATAAAAGGACATTTTTTAGACAATTGAGAAAATTTGAAATATGGAACTAGTATTATATAATATTAAAGACTGGTGTGGTTTCAAAACATGTCCCCAAATTTATTGGACACTCTTCCCATTGAGAATTAGGGTATACATCCCCTCTCCCTGAATGTGGTTAGGCATAGTGCTAAGTAATCACACGGAGCAAAAGAATCAGCTAGCTAAGCACTGCTCAATTTCTTGACCCAGAAATGCATGAACATAATCACTCAGCTGATGTTTTATACCACTAATCTATCCAAAAAATGGATTTTTTAATGAAGAGTATATGACTGGAATGATTAACTGTTGTTAATTTTTTAGATGGGTAATGGGATTAGAGTTTTGAAAATATACTTTTTATTGGAAAAACAAAAAATGTGTTTAAGGGTGAACTATTTTAATATCTAGGATATGGATGAAATGAAGCATATTTAACTAAATAATTATAATTATTGGATTTATTTTGTGCATATATGAGAGTCATTGCATCACACTCTTTATTTTTGTTTACTTGAAAAGTTGTATAATTTTTTTTAAAGATGATCTACTGGGGAAAAAATAAAGATTTCTTTTATAAATTAAAGCAGAGCAGGGGAGGAGAAAACTAAGGCTCCTTTTAATTTTAATACAATCCTAGAAAAAAAATAACAACATAAGATTTAAAAAGGAGTTAAAAGATAGACTTGAGGAGAATTAAAAGTAGAATGAAAACTAGGAGAAAGAGATTCTCAAAAAATACAATTAAATCACTTTGTACTGTAATGATGTGTTTCATGTAGGTGTACCTTCCACAGGTTTATGAAATCATTTGAGCAAGGATATTAGCTTCACCTTTGTATTCCCAGTGGTTAGCATATTGCCTGGCATGTTTAGGGCACTCAGTAAATGTCACATAAAAGACTTGAAAAAAGATTGTGGAAATTGGAATTAAAAAAAAAAACAAAAAACTGTATATATTAGTCCAAAAATTCAACATTGCGTCTACGGAGGGGGATGCATAGAAGGTTAAGGGTCTCTATTCGGGGTTCTGTGCACTGGTCTGTCTGTGTTGAAGTGGATATTATGGATGTGCCAGACATGACATTCAAGCTGTATAATGTATGATTGGAAATGAGAAATGGAGAGGGAAAAATAAACATTATAAATTAAAGTAAAATTTCCTCCCATTTAAAACAAATACAAATATTTTAGGCCACATAATAAATCACCATGTTAAAAAAGAACTGATACTAAGATGTAATTTTAACGGTCTCAGAAAATAATGCTTTAGGGATAGAATAAACTTTAAAAGGTGAATTATGATAATGGCAATCATCACTAATACTGCCAATTATTGAATATCAGGTACTTTATAATCATTATTGCTAATATATACACCATTTCTGTAAAGGAAGTATTATTTTCATTTTCAAGATAAGGAAAATAAAGGTCAGAGATTTAAGTGTCCTGCCCAAAATTTCACATGTAAAAACATTTGACATGTAACAACAACACAGTCTACAACAGTAAACAAAAACTCATTTAATAATATCTCCATTTCTCTAAGAAAAAATTGAGTCATGGAATCATGCAGTTCATAAGGGGCTAGAGGTCTTTCAAACTCCAAATTTCTTGGCAATAAAGTCAAAACTGTAAGCCAATCTGTAATATGAGATTGAAGGATACTTACTTAGATACACACACTTATAGTTGTATTACCAAAAAGATCCCTGGAAAAAATGAGAGGAGCTGATAGTATTTTTATACAAGGAAAAATAGAGGTTCTATAATGTAATGTGAAAGATATTAGCTTTTCTGATCCTGCTATGGTAATAGCTGAAATTAATTTCTCAACAGCTGAGAAATTTGGCAGATGTATTTGGAGGCTGAGAATGTCCCTATGAGAACAAGAAGAAAATTTTAAAAATATAAGAGGTATAATCAAGAATAGAGATTCCCTGTTCACCTTTCCAGATGTCATAAAGTGGTGGCTCATATTTTTAAAAATGGTATAAAGAAAATGCCCCAGGGAAGGAATCAAGTCAACAGCTTTAAAGAGCAAAATAGCTGCAGAAATATTTAAAGGAGTACACAGACTGAGAAAGTCACGGTGAGGACTTGGAAGCAGTAATCCATATGGAAATAACAGGTCTGTAAAGACAGGGTGATGAGAGAATAAAGAGAGATGCAGAAAAGAATAAAGACACTTCCCACAGACATCTGAGGTTGTGCAGAAAAAGAGAGAGGATGGAGAGTAAAAGGGAAAAAAAAAAAAGGTACAGGTTAAGATGGTACTAAAGAAAAACAATGGCGATATGTGTGCTCCCTAAATAATGGGAGCGATCTTCATAAAGCAACTTCAGAAACAGGAAAGAAGAAAGAATCTAAGCTGATGCAAGGTGTCAACAAAAGAATAAGCAAGTGATTTATTGGAAGTGATCACAAGTTCAAGAAGTAAGTTCAAAGAAGAAAGTAAAGAAATGTTGTGATTAAATTAAGCACATTTTACATATTATTTACTACAATATTTAAAAATGGTTATCATAAGTAGAATCTCGACTTTGTAATTTTTTAAGAATCAAAAGACACGTATTAAAAGTTGTAGACTGTGAAATTAGACATTGATTTTGAAAGTTTTCTAAGCATAGCATAGAACATATGATAGGCACCATGGTAGCAAGCTGTTGGGTTGAGGAATTTGAAGAGATACCATGCTTTAAGAGCAAAGTGGGAAGAACATTAATTTTATTTCAATGAAGCAAATGTTTGATCAGGAAAACAACAACACAAACAGTTTCTCTTTAAGACCATCTGTCTGAACATTGCTGAAATATGTGAAGACATTTCCCAGCAACCCCATCAGCAGCTCATATGCAGTAATGGGGGGGCATGTGTGTGAAGGGTGTATAATGTAAGGTGCCAGAGAAAGGAGACAAGCCTGCTTTTCTAACTTCTGTCTGTGTGTATGGTCTGGAGATTCTTAGGCGCTTCCAGGAAAGTAAAATACACAAGTGAAACTGGGATTCTAATATAGAGTCAAAAATGAGTTTTATTTAACACAGATGACACTGTGTTTTGAGTTACAGGAGGAGCACAGGATGTAGACAGATGTGAAAAGGGTTCTCCAGAGAGCTGTATGAAGCACAATTAAACAGATCAAAGTAGCAAAACCATAAATGTGCCGCCAGAGGCAAAAGTAGCACTATGAGGGCGCCTGGGTGGCTCAGTTGGTTAAGCGACTGCCTTCGGCTCAGGTCATGATCCTGGAGTCCCTGGATCGAGTCCCGCATCGGGCTCCCTGCTTGGCAGGGAGTCTGCTTCTCCCTCTGACCCTCCCCCCTCTCATGTGCTCTCTCTCTCTCTCAAATAAATAAATAAAATCTTTAAAAAAAAAAAAAGTAGCACTATGAGTGTGACAATGCAGAGACTGACTCAAGGAGAATTATTCGTTTGCACTCTATAGAGGGGAATGTGGCACAAGATAAAATAAGACATGGAAAAGGAAAGCAAATGAAGAAATTAAGGCTAAACCCACTATTAGGAAAGAGAGCAAGCCTCAGTAAACAGCTTCCAATGATAGTTTTCGTGTGTGTGCCTTAGTTCTATGTGGTCTCCGCACAAGTATGTGACACTTCTGGCTGGGGCTTTTTCGGGTTCCACAGGAACAACTTAATAGAGGGTTACATTCCTGTTTAAAAGAGAACTATACAATTTATTATTGTATCTTGATGTTTCAAAGTGAACCGTAACAATACTTTGAGGAACAAATTTCAAATTTCACCAGCTTATGTGAAAGAATGAGGGAATAAGAGTGCTTTCCTGAAGATAAAATTTTGAAGGAAAAAAAAGGAAATTTTGAAAAGGATATGGTGAAGTACATGACAGCATAGGAGAATAAAACGCCACTTATAAAGCGAAACTAGGAAAGTATTCTACTTAGAAATATCAAAGGAGATCTATATGTATAAAACAGAAATTGATGATCTTGAGGATAAAGTTATTAAAAAAGATTTTTAAACATCTAAGGGAAATAGTAGAACTGGGTCAAAGTAGAGCAGTCTTTTTGGAATGAAAAGAAACTTCGGGCTAAAATATATATAGTGTTCTGCCTAAGGGAACCAGGAGTGGAAGAGACCAGGGCACACACACTAACTATGAAGTGCTTGAGAATCAGATGGCTCAGGTAATAAAAATAAATAGTCATAATAGTGTCACATACACACACATGCATACATGATAAACTGCTTATTTGATCTTTCACATGAGTTGTTTGATGTTTATAATAACCCTCCAGGCTGGAAGGACAGTTATCTTAATTCCCATTTTGCAGGTGAAAACACTGAGTTTCAAAGAAATCTATCAAGATTTCCATGAAAAGAATAATTATTAAGTTTCCTTATTGTCAGCTTTGCCTATGTGTGGACTCAGCCTCCTTATTCCCCTGGGAAAACTAAATCTGTGAATCTCTTAAGATCTCTAGGTCTGCACATTTCAAACTCAATAGTGGACACACAAGAATGACATCCTGGGTACATGTGTACCACCAAAGTTGCAGCCTGTCCATCTAACTTTTCCCACATTGATCAATTTCTCTCTGTCAGTCACAGTCCTCACTGTGATTTCCTCTCCAGTTTTCCAAAAAAACTAGATCCTTCTTGGCTAGGTTTTTGCCACCTTATCAAGTCACCCATATTTTCTTATCCTTCAAGGACCATGTCTTGTGCCTGTCCCCAAATTCCTGTTTAGGTTCTCTCCAATTTTTTTAAGATTTTATTTATTTACTTTGGAGAGAGAGAGAGTGAGTGAGAGTGAGCAAGGGGAGGAGCAGAGGGAGAGGGAGAGAATCTCAAGCAGACTCCTCACTGAGAGGAAACTGCCATGGGGCTTGGTCTCACGACCCTGAGACCATGATCTGAGCCAAAATCAAGAGTTGGTCCCTTAACTGACTGAGCCACCCACGCACCCCATTGTTTAGGTTCTCTTTAACCCAGGGCTTAGAGCTAAACCATGTAATGCAACTAGCTATGAGTATTGCCAGTCACCTAATGGATTGCACACTTTAACTGGATCCACATTTGCCATGCTGCTTTGGGCCCAATATATAAATTGCTAGTCATCATCCTTGAGAGAGAGACATACTAGCCCATTCCCTTAGCCTTAAAAAATTCAAGCATACTTTACACTTTATTTAGCATTACTCTTCCAGCAGGGACCCAACAAGAGGCAGATCTGGGGAGATTCACCTTCCTCCCCCAGGAGGAGCAGCATGGGAGTGCACCGCAGGGATCTGCTGGGTTTGGAGACTCCAGATGGGGTTGTGTGCCAGAGATAGAAACGCTCAGTCACAGTCCGGGTGAGCGCAGAGTGCGGCTGGAGACCAGGGAGAAGAGAGTGATTGACTGCTTTTCTCTGGGGGCTCAATGAGGAGTGGGGCCCCGAGTTCTCGGCTCCTCTGGGATGGAGATTGGGAGGCCGCCATTTTCACTCTCGTCCTCCAAAGCTGTACAGAAAGCTTGCAGGGAACAAAAGCTCCCGAGAGCAAACCCGAGCAGATTACTTAGCTTGGACAGGGCAAGGGCGGGGCAATTCCACCTCCGGCAAAGACATTTGGGAACCACAGCAACAGGCCCCTCCCCCAGAAGATCAGTGAGAACAGCCAGCCAAGACCAAGTTTACCAATCAATGAGAACGGCAGAACGCCAGCACTAGGGGAATACAGCACATAAAATTCATGGCTTTTTCCCCCATGATTCTTTAGTCTTTCAAAGTTAATTCTTTTAATTTTCTTTTTTTCTTATTCTTTCTTTTTTTTTCTTTTAATTTTTCTTTTTCCCTTTTTCAAGCAACATCTTATCAGTCTCTTTTTTACAAATCTTTTTCATTTTTCATTTTTTAGAGTCATATTCTATCCCTTCCCAGTAGGTAACCTTATTTTTGGTATATATATATAAGTTGCTCCCTCTTTAAAATTTTGGGAGACAGTTTCTTCTAACACACCAAAATATACCCTAAATCCCAAGTGTATGACTTTGTTCTAGTCCCCTGCCAGATCACATTCTATCACCCCCCTTTTTTTAAAATTTCTATTCTTTCTTTTTTCAACCAACTTCTTATCTTACCAAATTCCTTTTATAAAATCTTTTATAATTTCATCTTTACAGTCATATTGCATCCCTTCATCATATTTACCCTTATTTTTGTACCTTTATAAGTTTTCCTTTCTTTAAAATTTTGGGAGGCAGTTGCTTCTAACAGACCAAAATACACCCAAAATCTAGTGTGTGGCACTGATCTTTGCACAAGCCTGATCATATTTGATCATATTCTTTTTTTTTTATCTTTTTCTTTTTCTTTTTTTTTCCCTTTTTTCTTTCTTTCCCTTTCTTTTTCCCCGGTTTCAGGTCTCTTCTGATTTGTTTAGTGCATATTTGTCTGGGGTCATTGTTACCCTGTGAGCATTTTGTTCTCTCACTCATCTATTCTCCTCTGAACAAAATGACAAGATGGAAAAAATCACCTCAAAAAAAAGAACAAGAGGCAGTACTGACTGCCAGGGACCTAATCAATACGGACATTAGTAAGATGTTGGAACTAGAGTTCAGAATGACGATTATAAAGATACTAGCTGGGCTTGAAAAAGGCATAGAAGATACTAGAGAAACCCTTCCTGGAGGAATAAAAGAACTAAAATCTAACCAAGTGGAAATCAAAAAGGCAATTAATGGGGTGCAATCAAAAATGGAAGCGTTAACTGCTAGGATAAATGAGGCAGAAGAGAGAATTAGTGATATAGAAGACCAAAATAATGGAAAATAAAGAAGCTGAGAAAAAGAGAGATAAACAACTACTGGATCACAAGGGCAGAATTGGAGAGAGAAGTCATACCATAAGATGAAACAATATTAGAATAATTGGGATCCCAGAAGAAGAAGAAAGACAGAGAGGGGCAGAAGGTATATTGGAGCAAATTATAGCAGAGAACTTCCCTAATTTGGGGAAGGAAATAGGCATCAAAATCCAGGAGGCACAGAGAACCCCCCTCAAAATCAATAAAAATAGGTCAACACCCAACATCTAATAGTAAAACTTACAAGTCTCAGAGACAAAGAGAAAATCCTGAAAGCAGCTCGGGACAGGGGGTCTGTAAACTACAATGGTAGAAAATTAGATTGGCAACAGACCTATCCACAGAGACCTGGCAGGCCAGAAAGGATGGTATGATATATTCAGAGCACTAAATGAGAAAAATATGCAGCCAAGAATACTATATCCAGCTAGGCTGCCACTGAAAATAAAGGAGAGATAAAAAGCTTCCAGGACAAACAAAAACTAAAGGAATTTGCAAACACGAAACCAGCCCCACAAGAAATGTTGAAAGGGGTCCTCTAAGCAAAGAGAGAGCCTAAAAGTAACATAGACCAGAAAGGAGCACAGACAATATACAGTAACAGTCACCTTCCAGGCAATACAATGGCACTAAATTCATATCTTTCAATAGTTACCCTGAATGTAAATGGGCTAAATGCCCCAATCAAAAGACACAGGGCATCAGATTGGATAAAAAAAACAAGACCCATCGATATGCTGTCTGCAAGAGACTCATTTTAGACCCAAAGACACCTCCAGATTGAAAGTGAGGGGGTGGAAAACCATTTACCATGCTAATGGACACCAAAAGAAAGCTGGGGTGGCAATCCTTATATCACAAAAATTAGATTTTTACAAAGATTATTACAAAGACTGTAATAAGAGATGAGGAAGGACACTATACCCTACTTCAAGGGTCTGTCCAACAAGAAGATCTAACAATTGTAAATATCTATGCCCCTAACATGGGAGCAGCCAATTATATAAGCCAATTAATAACAAAAGCAAAGAAATACATTGACAACAATACAATAATAGTAGGGGACTTTAACAGCCCCCTTACTGCAATGGACAGATCATCTAAGCAAAAGATCAACAAGGAAATAAAGACTTTAAATGACACACTGGACCAAATGGACTTCACAGATAGATTCAGAACATCCCATCCCAAAGCAATAGAATACACCTTCTTCTCTAGTGCCATGGAACATTCTCCAGAATAGATCACATCCTAGGTCACAAATCAGGTCTCAACCAGTACCAAAAGATTGGGATCCTTCCCTGCATGTTTTTGGACCACAGTGCTTTGAAACTAGAACTCAATCACAAGAGGAAAGTCAGAAAGAACTCAAATACATGGAGGCTAAAGAGCATCCTTCTAGAGAATGAATGGGTCAATCAGGAAATTAAAGAAGAATTAAAAAAATTCATGGAAACAAATGATAATGAAAACACAACAGTACATTAAAAGGATTATTCACCACCACCAAGTGGGATTTATTCCTGGGCTGCAAGTTTGGTTCAATATCCACAAATCAATGAATGTGATACAATACATTAATAAAAGAAAGAACAAGAACCATATGATCCTTCAATAGATTCAGAAAAAGCATTTGACAAAGTACAGCATCATTTCTTGATCAAAACTCTTCACAGTGTAAGGATAGAGGGTACATACCTCAATATCATAAAAGCCATCTATGAAAAACCCACAGCGAATATCATTCTCAATGGGGAAAAACTGAGAGCTTTCCCCCTAAGGTCAGAACACGGCAGGGATGTCCACTATCACCACTGCTATTCAACATAGTACTAGAAGTCCTAGCCACAACAATCAGGCAACAAAAAGAAATAAAAGGCATCCAAATCAGCAAAGAAGTCAAACTTTCACTCTTTGTAGATGATGTGATACTTTATGTGGAAAACCCAAAAGACTCCACCCCAAAACTGCTAGAACTCATCAGGAATTCAGTAAAGTGGCAGGATATAAAATCAATGCACAGAAATCAGTGGCATTCCTATACACCAACAACAAGACAGAAGAAAGAAAATTAAGGAGTCGATCCCATTTACAGTTGTACCCAAAACCATAAGATACCTAGGAATGAATCTAACCAAAGAGGCAAAGAATCTGAAAACTATAAAATACTCATAAAAGAAATCGAAGAAGACACAAAGAAATGGATAAATGTTCCATGCTCATGGATTGGAAGAACAAATATTGTGAAGATGTCAATGCTACCTAGAGCCATCTACACATTTCATGCAATCCCTATCAAAACAGAATCAACTTTTTTCAAAGAAATGGAACAAATAATCCTAAAATTTGTATGGAATCAGAAAAGACCCCAAATTACCAGAGGAATGTTGTAAAAGAAAAGCAAAGTTGGCGGCATCACAATTCCAGACTTCAAGCTCTACTACAAAGCTGTCATCATCAAGACAGTATGGTACTGGCACAAACACAGACACACAGATCAATGGAACAGAACAGAGAGCCCAGAAATGGACCCTCCCCTCTATGGTCAACTAATCTTCAACAAAGCCGGAAAGAATGTTCAACGGAAAAAAGACAGTCTCTTCAACAACTGGTGTTGGGAAAATTGGACAGCCACATGCAGAAGAATGAAACTGGACCGGGATGCCTGGGTGGCTCAGTTGATTAAGCAACTGCCTTCGGCTCAGGTCATGATCCTGGAGTCCCGGGATCGAGTCCCACATCGGGCTCCCTGCTCGGCAGGGAGTCTGCTTCTTCCTCTGACCCTCCCCCCTCTCATGCTCTCTCTCTCTCATTCTCTCTCTCAAATAAATAAATAAAAATATTAAAAAAAATAAATAAATAAAAAAAGAATGAAACTGGACCATTTCCTTACACCACACACAAAAATAGACTCAAAATGTTGAAAGACCTAAATGTGAGACAGGAGTCCATCCAAATCCTAAAGGAGATAGGAAGCAACCTCTTTGACATCAGCTGCAGCAACTTCTTCCTAGAAACATTGCCAAAGGCAAGGGAAGCAAGGGCAAAAATGAACTATTGGGACTTCATCAAGATAAAAAGGTGTTTTTTTTTTTAAAGATTTTATTTATTTATTTGAGAGAGAGAGAATGAGAGACAGAGAGCATGAGAGGGAGGAGGGTCAGAGGGAGAGCAGACTCCCCGCCGAACAGGGAGCCCGATGCGGGACTCGATCCCGGGACTCCAGGATCATGACCTGAGCCGAAGGCAGTCGCTTAACCAACTGAGCCACCCAGGCGCCCAAGATAAAAAGGTTTTGCACAGCAAAGGAAACAGTCAACAAAACCAAAAGACAACCAACAGAATGGGAGAAGATATTTCCAAATGACATATCAGATAAAGGGCTAGTATCCAAAATCTATAAAGAACTTATCAAACTCAACACCCAAAGAACAAATAATCCAATCAAGAAATGGACAGAAGGCATGAATAGACATTTTTCCAAAGAAGACATCCAAATGACCAACAGACACATGAAAAAGTGCTCAACATCATTCAGCCTCAGGGAAATCCAAAACAAAACCTCAATGAGATACCACCTCATGTCAGTCAGAGTGACTAAAATTAGTAAGTCAGGAAATGACAGATGTTGGCAGGGATGGGGAGAAAGGGGAACCCTCCTACACTGTTGGGAATGCAAGCTGGTGCAGCCACTCTGGAAAACAGTATAAAGTTTCCTCAAAAAGTTGAAAATAGAGCTACTATACGACCCAGCACTTGCACTACTGGGTATTTACCCCAAAGATACATATGTAGGGATCTGAAGGGGTACGTGTACCCCGATGTTTATAGCAGCAATGTCCACAATAGCCAAACTATGGAAAGAGCCAAGATGTCCATCAACAGATGAATAGATAAAGAAGATGTGGTATATATATATATATATATATATATATATATATATATATATACACAATGGAATATTATGCAGCCATCAAAAGGCATGAGATCTTGCCATTTGCAATGACATGGATGGAACTGGAGGGTGTTATGCTGAGCGAAATAAGTCAATCAGAGAAAGACATGTATCATATGACCTCACTGATATGAGGAATTCTTAATCTCAGGAACAAACTGAGGGTCGCTGGAGTGGTGGGGGGTGGGAAGGATGGGGTGACTGGGTGATAGACATTGGGGAGGGTATGTGCTATGGTGAGCGCTGTGAATTGTGTAAGACTGATGAATCACAGACCTGTACCTCTCAAACAAATAATACATTATATGTTAAAAAAAAAAGAAGAAGAAGAAGAAGATAGCAGGAAGGGAAAAATGAAGGGGGGGAAATCAGAGGGGGAGATGAGCCATGAAAGACTATGGACTCTGAGAAACAAACTGAGGGTTCTAGAGGGGATGGGGGTGGGGGGTTGGGTTAGCCTTGTGATGGGTATTAAAGAGGGCACATACTGAATGGAGCACTGGGTGTTATAGGCAAACAATGAATCATGGAATATGACATCAAAAACTAATGATGTAATATATGGTGATTAACATAATATAATAAAATGAAAAAAAAGAATAACTAACAAATATTTTCATATATACACCTGACAGGATCTTGCTCATATGGTATAAAATGGTATCATTATTACAAATTTCCTCTTCTAGAAAGCTTAGAACTTCAGGGCTTTATCCAGTATTCATACCATGTGAACAGCTGTAACATCTGTAATGTCAAGCACTTGAAGCTGATTTTAAAATAAAAAATCACCAGCACCACCACCAACACAACAGCAGCATCCCTGATCAACGTATTAAAGCAAAAAAATTAGATGGTAATTAACCCAGCATATTAGCAATTGGGCTAGAGTTTAGGAGCCAGTTCTATCGATGGGTATTTCCTCAGTCACTCAGACAAACTGTTGTGCTTATTTCAAATCCACTGATCTGAGTCTCTCTTTGTGATTGTGGATTGCTGGATTATTGCCTGCATTTCTGTCTTCTGTGAAAGCGCCAAAGCTATAGAAATTTCAGTCACCAGATTATATGTTCATCTTGACAATATACTATGCTGTTTGGTGTCATGCTGATATCCTATTGATGTTCATGACTTTATATGCCTTTATTTTGTTCTTTGGTTTCAGTAAAAAGAAAAGCAAAAAAAAAGAAAAATTTTGGATCATGCCTTGCTTGAATCCAATTAAAGTAGATTTTGAAGACATTCTGTTCCTTTCCATGTAAACTTTCCTAATACAGAAATTCTCAGATATATATAGATCTATCATCTATCATCTATCTATCATCTATCTATCATCATCTATCTACAATTTAATGTATTACCCATGCTTAGAATTCTCAAATAGCCAAGAACACAGCAATAATTTAAATTATCACTGCTGTAATAACTGATTCATTTCCTGACTAAACCCCAGAGTTGGGGGAAATCCCTCTTGTAAACTTCATTTTCCTCAGTGTATCTCCTTCAGTGAATTTACCTCACTTGGAAATTGATGTCTTTTTCTTCTGTTTTTAAAAATTAGATTATAAGTTCCATGAGAGCAGGAATCTTATCTGTCCTATTTCCCGATCCCAGAATTTATCATGGCGGCTACTGACTAGTAGACATTTGATAAATATTTATTAAACTAACAAACAGATCATTATCACAATTTAATGAACTGAGGAGGGATAAAAACAAAATACAACATTTCAAAAGTAATATTAAAGGTAGAAATTCTTTTCCCTACTTAAGATTTAAGTGCACACATGGTTCCAAAAATATTTATGTATTTATTTTTTATTAAATTTTATTTTTTATTTGATAATATTTTACATGGCTCAATTGTCAGTAAAATATACGCATTGAGAACACTTGATTATTATACTCATTTCCTTTTCTACCAAATTTCAATCCATCTACTCCCCAAAATAATTACTTTTCTAAGTGGGTTTCCAGTGTTTCATTATGCAAATACAAGCAAATATGAAAAAATATTTTTATTACCTTCCTTTAAGTTCATGAAGAAAGTCACATATGCTATAAACACACTTCTACATCTCACTTTCTTCTCTTAAAAATATGCCCTGGAGATCTTTCTATAGAGAGACATCAAGAACTGCCTCAATATTTTGCACAGGTACATAGGGTTCCATTTTATGAATGCACACTATTTCATTGAATTTGTTCC
Source organism: Neomonachus schauinslandi (assembly GCF_002201575.2). NCBI lineage: Eukaryota > Metazoa > Chordata > Mammalia > Carnivora > Phocidae > Neomonachus > Neomonachus schauinslandi. The sequence continues at coordinate 36,567,929 of NC_058403.1, read as the reverse complement.
CTTGTGTTATTTCCGGTCTTGTCCCATTAACAACACTGTGGTGATGTTTAACCTTTATACATAAATTATTTTTGGTTTGTGCAGGCACATCTGGAGGATAAACTCCCAGAGGTGAAAATGTCGGGCCAAAGTGTAAGCGTATTAGTAATTCTGAATACCACTCCACAGCGATTATATTATTTGGTATGCCCATAATACTTCTAGGTCTTCTAAGAAACAAATGCCAAGAGGGCACTAAATATGATTTTACTTGGATAAATGCCTGAAAGTAAATAGAAAGCATGGCAGGCAAGGCTGGGAAAGTATTCAGACAGGATGCAAGTCTTCCCCCCAAGAAAGAGAGAGAGGAAAATATTGAGTAGAAGCGTCCTAGTCATCCAAGTTGTCTAAAGAATGTTAGGCAAACTGTCAGGAAAATTCTTGAGCCAACGTTAGCCAACAAAAGGCCCCTCTTTCCTACTTTTGAATCTTGGCTCGGTCACAGGCACTGGCAGGTGACACCTATGGGAAGACCAAAGAACAGCAGGAAGGACCCTTGGTGAATTCTACTCCCTTGAGTTGGAAATTTGCTAGGCATGTAAAGACAAATATAAATTAAAAATGAGAGGCTTTGTTCTCCCTCCCTGGTGAAAATGGGAGAAGAGATTTCCCCCTCTTTCCTTTTTTCTTTTAAAGCATTTATCTTGGAACACTTTTAATTGTTAAGTACTCTCTCATGTCTTTGAAATATATATAAATCCTTCTGAAGAGTAGATAGGTCTTTTGTTAGCTGACCTTTTGTCAGCTTTATGATCCAGGAATGTCTTTCTCAAAAACCTGGGAGTCATCTCTTTGAATTGTAAAAATCATGGTGACAGCATCCCTTCTCCTAGTTTCTGAGGGAAAGTAGGAGCCTGACCAGTGGGTACCTTGCTCCAAACCTACTTTCTCTCATAAAGAGCTGAGAACTTTATTTTTCCTCTGGAAAAGGTGATTAGTGAATACAGGTAACCAAGTAAATTTAGGACAAACTATTTGTGACAAATAGTGTTGTCCAATGCTCTTACTTGAGGACTAGCTATTGTTTGTCTTGAAACATTTATGTAATGGGTTGTATCTGTTTGGGTATATAAGGGAGTGAGATGTCTTTGCAGTCTCTTAGTAAATTGCCTGTGATGTCCATCACATCCTGACTTAATGCTTATTCAATAATAAAAGTGTTTTCTTTTTCTACTACCATGGTGGAGAAGATTTCTGGGTTGGGAGGAAATGTTTTTTTAAAGATTTTATTTATTTATTTAACAGAGAGATAGATAGAGGGCACAAGTAGGCAGAGCGACAGGCAGAGGGAGAGGGAGAAGCAGGGTTTCCTCTGAGCAGGGAGCCTGACGTGTGGCTCCATCCCAGGACCCTGGGATCATGACCTGAGCCGAAGGCAGCCACTTTACTGACTGTGCCACCCAGGTGCCCCGGAAATTTTTATTTTTAATTATATTCTCCCAACAGGTACAACAGACGGGTATTTTGGTGTCAATTTCCTAAAGTTTGGTTTCAAACTTTTCACTTAATTTGTTAAGGTGTTCAGTTTTCCTGTCTTTAAGTGGGCATAATTTTACTTGACTGCTTATCTACATCATTGTGTGGTAAGTGGAGGCTAAGTGAAGTTATGAAAATAAAACAACTTTGAAAGTACATTGTATGATGTAAGATTATTAATTTTTACTTCCATCAAGATTAGTTGAAGACATCACTTCAGAAGCATTTATAAGATTTATTATCAAATACTTGTAAAAGCATGGAATATACTAAGAAGATTTATATACCATAAATATGTTTAGTCAACTATGTTTACCACATGGTCCAGAAAAGCACTCTTATTAGCACTTCAATTTAACATGAATGGAGTTTGCATGAATAGATGAGGAAAAACATTGAGTCCCTAGCAGCAGAGAAATACCAGGAGGAACATTAATGATTTTGAGCAGCAAAAGGGCTTTCCATGAATTAATAAATAAGCTCTTTGGTGATGGTAATTATAGCATTTATCTCTACCTTTGTATGATACAAATATATCTGGGATGAGCAAATAGACATAAATTGGAGAAACATAACATTACTATATCACATAATAAATCTTAGTTGAAGGATGGTACTCATTTTAAATAAGGTAAATAGAAAATTATGAATTTCATAACTCTGAAAGGTTTTTCTTTGCCCATTCTTTTCCTATCCTTGTTGAGTCTCATTTATGACCTAAAATGTTACTTCTTTTGTTGAGTTTACTTTCTTCACTTCACCACTCTTAAACCAGATTTAAAGAAAACTATTTCTTGTGCTAGAGGCATAGAAGTTCTGGCACTCGGGTGACTGGGTGGTGCAGTTGGTTGAGTGCCCAACTCTTGATTTCAGCTCAGGTCATGATCTCAGGGTCATGAAGTCGAGCCTCGTGTGGGGCTCCATGTTGGGTGTGGAGCCTGCTTGGGATTCTCTTTCTCCCTCTCCCTCTGCCCCCACCCCAACCCTGCTCACTCACTCTCTCTCTATCTTAAAATAAATAAATAAATAAATAAAAATAAAAGAAGTTCTGGCAGAACTTATACTTGTAATATGAGTATTGTGCCAAGCAAACCCTATTTAGATGCTACCATTATTAGGCTCAACAATCGATGAAACAAACACTTATCTAAAGTAGAGGCACTTAAATACATATTCACAATGGAAATTGTGTGCCATCATCTTTTTACCTTTCCCATTGTGTTTTTCCCAAAGGGTGCATTTACCTATTCTGCATTCTGCCTTGGTTACTTTCTTTGACCTTTTCTTGCTTTCATTTCACTCCTTTTGACTTACAAATCCCTTTCAATCTATAGTAAATGCAATGGATAAATAGCACAATTTTAACTTCTCATTTCTTTATTTTAAATACAGTCTTTCTGCAAATGGCTGGTAGTATTTATAGCAACATACCAATATTCTACTTTTCCATAAAAGATAACAGTCAATACTTTTGAAAATTTTAATCTTCTCCCATTCTACACAAATAAAACTACTTTGGTTTCAACAGAGTAGGAAAAATTGGAAAGATAAGAATGTATGTACAAATTTCTAAGATGCCAAAATCTCATTTATATTTAAAAAGTGTGGGTATGGTGTTAATCATTTGTGTTAGTGGAGATACTTGAAACAATCAAATTATTACACGTGGAAAGTTCTCCCTGACTTTTTAAATGTGTTTCTTAGGGCTTCATTCCATAAAAATGCTACATGTGTTGTTTGAGCAACTACAGCAATAGGTATTGACTGAAATGATCATGAGTCCTATTTAACACAAATATCTGCCTGTAAAGACATTTTGAAGACACATTTTAATTTGAGAAAAGAAGAAAAGAACATAATAAATAAGCTCCTAGTATAGAAATCTGCATATCAAAAGTAAAACTTAATATTTCAATTTAGGATTATATCAAATAAACTATAGATATAACGATGTATTCCAAATCTTTCCTCACAAAGCTCACTGAAAAGATAAAGATACTCATGGGTATGTTATAAGTCTCTGCTCAGCTTCTGTTTGGATCCTGTGCTTTTCATACACGTGCTGCTGATTTTTTTTCTTCATCTAGAGAAATTGGGTCCCTTTGATGCTGCTTTTTAGTATCAGGACACACATTTCACATTTCTTTTTTTGTGAAATGCTTCACACTTTGCAGTTGTTCAACATTTAGATTTTTAAAAATACTATGAGGCACTGCTCCCCATTCCTGATCTCTCTTTCGATTGGAAGGACATCTACTGTCATAATTATTCTTCTCCTTCCCTCTTCACGGTGAGCAAACTGCAGTCAGGAAGTCTGGGTTCTACTTTGCATCTCCGGGGGTCTGGCCTCTGGTTCCAACACTTCCTTGTGGTAAAGCCTGTCTAATTCTGTGTCTCAGTATTAGTGAGCTGATATGCCCACATATATATCCTTTAATAGCAATTATATCACGCCTCCATATGCCAACCGCTTTGTCTTATTTCTCAACTTGTTCTGTGCTGAGGAAGAGACAAGGGACAATATTACTGGCACACTCTAATAGCACCATCTCAATATATTTGCTGGTTTTTCACTTAATTTATCCTGTATGAAAAGTGTGTATTGACAATTTCTTAATTCAAAAAATATGCACTCTTTTATTTTTTTCATAGTCCTAAAAAGTTGTGTTCAATTTTTCTTAATTCCATTTTTTTGATTGCTTTGTGTTTTAGAGTACTGTGGAGATGATTTGATAATAAATAAACATGTTTTTAAAAATGTTGTTTTATTATTTAGCTAAGTTCAGAACACAAATCTACTGGATTCTACAGCTCAGGTTCTTACACACCATATTCCATTTTGCCCCAGTTTTGCTCTTACACATTTGCTATTAAGCTGTGGATGAATTGTATTCCAACTAACCACACCCCCCAGAAAGGCAGCATCTTATAAGAACATAAAACTAATGAAAATCAACCTGTTCATGCATCTGAAGGGATAAAACAATCATACATTTAAAGTAAATATTAGTTTTTAAACATTTCATATTTTAATTTCTGAGAGCTGGAGACTCTTCTAATATTAACATGCCATTATTATTAGGCTTGACTGCCTGCTGTGAACCATGGTGAAGCGCACTCACTACAAGCAAATACAAACACTGAGATTTTAATGGCTGTTAAGTAAATCTAAACTTAAAAATAAACAACAGGCTTAATAGAGGCTTAATTATTGTCACATGCAGTGTTTCGAAAAAACAGAATTTATCTCCATAAAACCTGTCATGAAAATATATTTCCTTTTGAAGGAAAATCTTATTTTTATTTTAAAATATGTGGGATCTGCTAAGCAAGCATATACTTCTTTGTTTCATTATTGATTACTTTCCTTTATATATAAGGCAAGTCTTGTAGATGGGATAAATTTAGACCGTTAGACTACAAAAATGTAGTATGAAGCATACACTGCTCTTTGTCATACACATTAATGTGTCCAGCTTATTCTTCTGACACTTAATTTAAAATATTGGTCAAGTTAAAACTTGATATTGGTCTACATTCTATTTGCTTTGGCTTTTGTCTTATCGCTGATCTTGTGAGCTTGCTTTTTTTAGATCTGCAACTGCTAGATTTTTATTGATTATAATTTCATTTGGTGTGTCTTAAGTATATCTACAAAGGCATACACACATGAAAAAGCATAAAGACCTTGCCTTTCTTACATTACTAGTCTATCTCTATCTATCTATCTATCTATCTATCTATCTATCTATCTATCTATCTATCTATC
>NC_058403.1:36449881-36562635 GCF_002201575.2 Neomonachus schauinslandi | reverse complement strand
ATCTATCTATCTATCTATCTATCTATCTATCTATCTATCTATCTATCATCTATTATCTATCATCTATCTATCATCTATCATCCATCTATACTTTAATTGGAAAGAAAGTCATAGATTTGGCAGAAGAAAATCTTAATAATTATTTATTTTGATCTATCCATGTAGAGATGGGCAAAATGAAGCATAAAGAGATTAACAAGTGGTTTGAAATGTAACTACAACTAAATGTTAGGTTTCCTGATTCTAAGGATATGAAGCTATTATATTTTATCTACCACTTGATGACCTCTCATACCCAAATCAGAAGTTCCTCACCATATTGGTAAGATCCCTTTCCAAGTAGTGCTGGACAAAGCCAGAATTTGGGAAAATATCTCACTTCTTGGTGTGCAAGGTATCTTCACTGGATTTTTCAGACACACTTTTCTTTCTTTTAAAAATTCAGCGTTCATATTGGTAAATATTTGCAAAGTGAATATACCTAAATAGCCATCACTCCAATCAAGATATGGAACACTACCCACTTCTTCAGAAGCTTCCCTTATATCTCTTCCCAGTGGTTATAGTTCCCAGGTATCCATGATTCTGATTTCTATCACTAGAAATTAATTTACTTCTTTTAAATGTTATATAAGTGAAAACATACTACATGCTTTCTTTAGTGTTTGACTTCTTTCCTTAAATAAACACTATGAGTTTTGGGCACCTGGGTGGCTCAGTTGGTTAAGCAGCTGCCTTCAGCTCAGGTCATGATCCTGGAGTCCCGGGATCGAGTCCCGCATCGGGCTCCCTGCTCAGCAGGGGGTCTGCTTCTCCCTCTGATCCCCTTCCCTCTCATGCTCTCTGTCTCTCATTCTCTCTCTCTCAAATAAATAAATAAATAAATCTTTAAAAAAAAAAAACACTATGAGTTTTATCCCTGTTGTTATATGTTCATTGTCATTGCTGTATTATATTGCATTACACAAATATACCACAGTTTATCAATTTATTCCATTATTATGGACATTTGGATTGTTTCTACTTGTGACTATTATAAATGGTATTGTTATTAATATTCTCTACAAGTCTTTTAGCATGCAATATAACACACTTCTATATATTCAGAAGTGGAATTGTTTGGTCATAGGCTATATTCAGTTTTGGTAGAATATGCCAAAGTTATACTAATTTACATGTTACACAGTAATATATGATGGTTTAGATTATTCTCTACCTTCACCAATACCTAGACATATCAGCTTTTTAATTTTTAATTTTTTTGGCCATTTTAATAAATGTATGTAGAATGTTATTTTGTTTTAAATTTTCATTTCCCTGAGTATTAACCATGTTGAACACCCTTTCATTCATTAGATATCTCTTTTTTTTTTTACCCCATCTGCAGCTATTCTTTATGCTTTTCCATCCTTTTCTATGTCCCTAGAGGCTAACTTGTACTGACTACACCAATAGACTCCAGTCCCTCTGGGCTCCATCATTAGAGATCATTGATAGGGGATGCAAGGGAAGCAAGGAGGGAATAGAATCAGACGGGTTTTTTTTTTTTTTTCTCTCTCTCTCTCTACTGTCTTTTTTTGGCTGTGCTGCGAGCTGTCTGTGACCTTCCATGGAAAGGTCTCCGAATGCAAGTCAACATGCCTCATAGCTTTTTCCATCTGCAATCTCCCACTAACTGATTCTTTTTCCACCCCAAATACCTAAGGGTAATATGGGAACCTTGCTATCCCTGGCATATTTCACTGTCTCTTGTGGTCTTCCTATCCCTTTCCACAGCTATGTGAATTATTTTTTTGTTTGTTTGTTTTAAGCCCTCCTCTATCCAAATTAGAATGTACTACCTACTTCCTGCTGGAAAGCTGTATGATATGCATTACTATTTCTAAATTGTACCAACCATGTGTGGAAAGATGGTGTATGCAAGGTGGGCATTTGAAAATTAAGTAAAGAATATTTAGTAGAAAATACAGTGTTTTAGAGTAGACCTCCCAACAGCACCTTAAGTATTAAATGTTTGCCAGGGTAGAACTCTTGTTTAAGCAAACAAGATATTCTACTTCACTGGAATGTTAGGCCAAGTCCTTAAGCAGGTTCTGATTGCTTTTAGAATGATTTAACCATGTTTTGTAGCAATAAAATTGAAATTAATATATGTGGTGTGATCTCAAAAGAGAGTGTATACCAGATTTGTCTAAGGATCTTACCATAGTGTCTTAAGTTCTATTCATTATCTACTTATTTGTGATAAGGTAGGAGATCTAACAATTTAGAACATTAACTTCTAAAATTATGATATCCTTCACCATCTTCCTACATACTTTTAAGTGTTGTTTCAGATGTTGCTTTCAAAGCTGAGTCAAGTAAAACCCTTTCCTTAAGGGATAAAATGTCTTTATCATAATTATCAAAATGTTATATACAAACCAAAGCACAGAGAGCAGGGAAAACTTAGAGGAATTGGAAATCTCCAAATTCCTAGGAAAAGTGAGAAAGATGATTGTAATTTCATCTTTCCCCCTGTAAGAAAGGAAGCCATAGTTATAAGAAAAAAAATATATGTCTAACAGCAATGCCAACTTAGAGCTAACTCAAGTTAAACTATAATAAGGTAGTTTTATGAGAGAATTAAATAGAACTGAAAACAGTTGAGAACAGTTTTATGGGATCATGAGCTCTTCATCCTCCAGGTTACTTCCCTACCTACTGGAATTTGGTGTCTGACCCAAACACTCCTTTGGCAAGTGCTCTAAAGGTCAGTAGTGATCTTGTAATATTCAGCCTTCTCCAAATTTATGCAGCAATTAAGAATGTAGTAGACCACTTTTTCTCTCTTGAAGCTCAATGATACAATATCCAGTTCCTTAATTTGGCTCTCTCCTTTCTGGCTACTCCTTTTTTGCCCTGTCCTGATTTCCATTTCACCATTCACCTAGTAAACATTTCTGTTTCACAAGGTTCAATTATTGGATCATTTCTCTGCTCATTCTACATGATTTCAGTGGGTTAACTTAATCCCTCCATAAGAGGGTTCCTTTATTTCATTGATTTCCAAATCTTTATTTATAAATCCCCCCTTATGTAATATAGACCTGTATTCTAAAATGGCTTACTAGGGGCACCTGGGTGACTCAGTTGGTTGAGCATCTGACTTGGTTTTGGCTCAGGTCATGATCTCAGGGTCGTGGGATTGAGCCTGGAGTTAGGCTCCACGCTTAACAGGGAATCTGCTGGAGATTCTCTCTCTCCTTCTCCCTCTGCCCCTCTCTCTGCTTGTGTGTACATGTTCTCTCTCTCTCAAAATAAATAAATAAATCTTAAAATAAAATAAAATAATAAAATAAAAAGGCTTACTAGATACATTTCATGTGGATACCCCGTGGGAGATTTTAGTTTTAACACATTCCAGGTCAGAGTTGTTCTTTTCCTCTCCAAAACTGTTCTTTCCCTTTTATGTTTCCCTTCAGTTACTAAAATCACTATTTAGTGAGTCACCCAAACTAGGAAACCTCATTATGATCCTTAACTCATCCATTCATCTCTTTTTTTTTTTTTCAAGATTTATTTATTTGACAGAGAGAGACACAGCGAGAGAGGGAACACAAGCAGGGGGAGTGGGAGAGGGAGAAGCAGGCTCCCCGCCGAGCAGGGCGCCCGACGTGGGGCTCGATACCAGGACTCTGGGAACATGACCTCAGCCAAAGGCAGACGCCCAACGACTGAGCCACCCAGGGGCCCCTCATCCATTCATCTCATCTCTCACATTCATTCAGTCACCACATCGTGTTAATTCCATCTCCTGGATATCTTTGGAATCTGTCTTCTACTTTTCATTCCCACAGCTACCTCTTTTGTTTACAGGCTCATCACCCCTTTTTTTGGTCTGTAGTGATGGCCTCCTAACTAATTCCTTGACTCCTATGGCTGACTCACAAATACCTTGATTTGCCATTGATCTTTGGAACTGCTATAAATGTGTTTCTAAAATACAAATCAAACCATATTCCACTCATTTTAAAAGCTCTAATTACAGAATTAAATATGCACTTATATGAGCTCTGGCTTGGATGAACAAGGATTCCAACAACAATATGTTCTTTAAAAAGGGAACGTAAGAGAAAAAAAAAACATAACTATGGCTCTTCCCACATAGAAAATGCATAAGGAGAAGCATTCTTATTAATTTTTAGAACAATGTTGGATTTTATGGGTTTTAAGATCTCACATTATTTATTTCTAAGCTATTGAATGATATAATACAAATTAATTATACTTACTGTCCACTTTTGGTTTTCTCTTTAAATAAAATTATTCCACAGTCACCTTCACATACACACACACACACACACACACACGTAATTTTATATTAGGTAGCTACATATACATATGTATATACTGCTTAAACAATCTCAGAGAAACAATATTTATGAATTCATAAAAATTTATGAATTCATTAAAAATGAGAATAAACTATTTAATTAGAAAGATTTATTTTTTTTCAGAAAGAACTCTTGGGGTGCACAGAAAAAATGAAAATTGTTTCTAATCAGCATTTTCCCCTTGATGAATAGGGCCAATGAGTTGGTATTAAGATGTGCATATATAAATAGGCTTCTGCAGACATGTGACATTACACACCTGCCTGATAGCTTTAAATTGCAAATACAGCTTTTTCTTTTCTTTTTCTGTTTTGTATATATTTATAGTAATTGAATTGTTTTTCATATGTGATAAAACTTCTATTACTTTCTATTATTTAACATTTCCAGTGCTCTGATTAATTGTAATATGCTGGCTAACTTTAGGTATTAATAAATTAAATAGGGAAACAGGTAAATTTCAACCTCATGAATTATTATTATTCTACTGTATCTCTAGACAAAATGCAATGATTTTAAAAAAGGTCTTCTTTCCGTTTTTTTTTTTTTAAAGGTCTTATTTCTAAGGAAGTTGCTCTTGCTCCTTCTTTTCTTCCTGAAATGCTTTTAATAACTCTAGTTTTCTGATTTATGCTTCTAAGGAGGTTGCAAACTCAAGAAACATAGACTGAATGTGTGGGCAATACATCATTACTGATTAAAACTATGAACAGTTTTGTTTACCACGATTCCTCTCTATTAAGGAGTGAAAGAGCAGCAAAATAAAAACTGTTCGCATCTAATTAATTATCAATGAGAAAAACAAATAATATTTTTTAAAATCCATCTCTTATTCCCTGACCCTACTGATAAAAGGAAAGCCCTTTTGAAGTTGAAAAGAAGAAATCCGAAGTTTTAGTATTTTTCATTTATGTAAAATATTCTTGTATTAGTATTAGTTAGACAACAGAGTGACAAGAACTGTAGTAAAGGGTATTATTTGATAATTTCTTTATGTGGAAATTGACACTGAGATAATAAAGTTCCCCTCAATATAATGACTCAAATACAATTTGTAATCAATGCTGCAGATTACCATAACCAATTAACTATTCTCCTTGGATAAGTGTTTAATGAATGAGGGTAGGGAGATACTTTTTTTTTTTTAATTTTGTTACAGATAATACTTAGAGAGCCAAAGAGTTTTCCAAGATTTTTTCAAGAACACAAAGTGAAATAACGTATAGTCAAGATTACAATCCAGGTCACCAGACTTCCATTTCTACATTTCTCTACTGAGGACTAAATCTACTAAAACCTAGTTAGAATTATCAACTTAAGAGCCTAAGTAATGGGGGAGACAAAAAGATCTTAATATTCTTACTTTGAAGAATAAACTGGGACATAATCCTACCAGCAATCAGAGGGAAATACACTTCTTCATTTGGCATAGTCTATAGTCCAACTAATTTAATTATTATATATTTTTGAGCTTAATTTAAAGTTTTAGATAACCATAATGTTTGCCTAATATTCCAAATTCAGGAAGGGATAATGTAGATGAGTGGGTAATAAATAGTCCTGAAAGAATGGGATCCCTATCTCACACAATATACAGAAAACAATCTCAGGTGGAATTTATGTTCATCCAAAGACACTTATAAAATATGAAAGTCTATCAACAATCCAGGAGAGGGGCTTTACAACACATAAAACCAACACAGCATATATATAGAATACATACTAAATAATTCCTAAGAATCAATAAAAAAAAGACAAAGCAATAAAAATAGAGCAATACAAACCACCAGAAATGTCAATGAAGAAAAAGCACTAATGGACCATAAAATTTATAAAAAGATGTTAAATTAATTGATGATCAGGGAAATAAAAATTAGAACCACAATGATATACATTTTTATACTCAGTAGACGGACAAAGTCAAATAATACCATGTTTTGACAAGAATGTTAACCGATGGGAATTTTAATAGTTACACACCACACTGAAAATCAGTTTAGTGTAACCTAGTAAAGAGGGTTGTACATGTACATATCTCTTAACTAGCAATTCCACTCCTTATTACCTACCCTAGAAAAACTCTCGTATATGTGTATCAAGATACATCTACAAAAATTCCTTATATCAGTGTTGTCTATTACAGCAAAAATATACCCTGACCCTAGCATCCACAAATGGAATAATTTGCAATATACTCATATAATGATTATAATACAATAGTGAAAATGAAAGATCTAGAGCCCAAACATCATAATAGATGAATTTAAATCCACAATTTGAGCTCAAGCATCTCAAAAAAGTCTATAGATACATTATATTTTCTTAAAAATGTTTGATATCTTGGCCTAAATGATAGCTACACAGATATTTCTCTATTTTTTGTCTTTAAACTACATGTTTATGTTTCTATGCCCATTTCTAATATATGCTATATTTTAGAATTTTTTTTTAAATGTATGAAAAGGCAACAATGGTTGATGAAGGAAGGGAAGACATAAGAAGGAAAAGCATTTGGGGGATTTTTCTCATGGAGTTTACTTTTTTTTAAGATTTTATTTATTTTTTCGGGGGAGAGAGATAAAGAAATCAAGCGAGCAGTGGGGAGGGGCAGAGGGAGAAGCAGACTCCTCACTAAGAAGGGAGCCCAATGTGAGACTTGATCCCAGGACCTTGGGATCATGACCTGAGCCAAAGGCAGACACAACCGACTAGCCACCCAGGCGCCTTCATGGAGTTTACTTTTAACTCTACTCTAGAGCCCTAGATTTTTGGTTTCTCTCCTCAGTTTCTACCTCATGCCTAACTGCAAAGCCTTTCCTCACTTCAGATCTCCAATTTTTTTTTTTTTTTTTTTTTTTTTACATAGGCTATGGAAGTTTTGATAGAAGAATTAGTAGAAGCAAAAGTTCTAGTTCTCTATAATCTCCTTGGAAAATTGAGTTTTAAAGTGTCACATCATTGACACTGGTAATGGTGTATGAACTATTGGGAAGAAGACAACACCAGCAAGGGCAACAGAATCTACGTGGGGAGTCAATGGTGACAATAGCAGTGAGCTAAACCTTCAAAAAAAAGTAACACTAACTGAAAAAGCAATACTGAGTTGGTGGTCACTGTTGGCGGGGCTGGCACTTTAAAAATGGATCACAGTAAGAGATTACATCAAGTAGTATAGAGCTAAAAGAGAAAAGGAGGAAAACAACAGACAAGCTGAAGCAAGTTATCATATAATAACATTTATTTTTAATTTATTTAAAAATTTTTTTCTTCTAAGTTTTTATTTAAATTCCAGTTAGTTAATATACAGTGTAATATTAGTTTCAGGTTTACAACACAGTGACTCAACATTTCCATATGCCCTCCTTAATCCCCACCACCCATTTAACCCATTCCCCACCCACCTCCCCTCTGGTAACCATCAGTTTGTTCTCTATAGTTAAGAGTCTGTTTCTTGGTTTTCTTTTCTCTTCCCCAAGGCCATGTCCATTTGTTTTGTTTCTTAAAGTCCATATATGAATTAAATCATATGGTATTTGTCAAAAATAGCCAATTAGGCAAAGAGCCTATATGAATGGATAAAGAAGATGTGGTATATATGTGTTTGTGTGTATATATATATATAACAGAATATATCTAACAGAATCTTACTCAGCCATAAAAAAGAATGAAATCTTTCCATTTATATATAATGGAATCTTACTCAGCCATAAAAAAGAATGAAGTCTTGCCATTTGCAACAATGGGGATGGAGCTGGAGAGCATTATGCTAGGTGAAATAGTCAGAGAAAGACAAATACCATAATATCTTTAGAATAAGTTTTCAAGGTACATGTGAAACAGTCATTAAGGATTACCACCTAGCACAATCTCAAGGAAAGTCAAGGAATCTGAAGTTGCTTTGTTAAGACAATCAGGTTTGGGAAGGGCAGCTGGGGGTTATAATAGACACATTTAAAAAATATACTTATTATGTTACATTTATTGATTTCTTTCACCAAAGTCACCATAGCCTTTGGAATATGGGTTTTACCAATTTGGAAATATATATATATTTTCCATTGCTATTGTAATTTTTTGGCACCATATAGCCAAAAATATTGTTCAAAAGGTTTTAGTGTTGGCTTGGTGTTGTAAACACAATTTATGGTATTTTTTCCACTAATAATGTATTTTAGGTATTAAACAACTAATTGCTAATGGACATTTGAAACATACCATATTTATAAATTGGGAGATGCCCATATATGAAAAGGGAATTTACACAAGGCATTATTTGTTGATAAATATTAAATAGAAAATTTGTGGATTAGTAGTGCATTTTAGGAGGCCACAGAAGGAAAGCAATATGTTGGCTAAATGGGGTTCTTTCTGGAAAATGGAAGCGATCACAGACCACTGAAAAGGGGAATAAGACATTTACCTAAAAAAGAGAGAGGCAAATAGGAATGATGTAAGCTTTCCTTCCCCAGATGAGATGAAGGAATATTCATTGATGTGAGAGGCCTGGTTTTCAGAATATGGGAATCAGGTTCATAAAGCTGAGGCAGCATTGAACCATGAATGCCAAAGCAACAGCAACAACAATAACAACAACAAACAAAATCGAGTAGCAGTAATTCTGAGAGATAAAAATATTGTGATAAGTTTTACTTCTATTTTTTTGTTTGTTTTTGCTTATTTGTTTGGTTTTGAAGAAGTCCAAGTAAAAGAATTTCTTATATGATCAACTGAGGTTAACTTCGCATTTTATAGACTCCGTAACATTAGGTACCTGACAGAATGACAGGAGTTAGTTTTGCCAGTTTCATAAATGCAAGTCACTGAAATAATGCTGTTTTTATAAACTAAGATTATTAATATAATTCCATGGTAAGAGTACCTGTTCTGAATTCCACATTTCTATCAGAACCAAAAAGATTACAGGGCTTTGAGAGGGGATAGTAAAATAATAATGCCAATTTGGCAATATTTCATGAAAATAATTATCTGTATAAATGCAGCAAAAGAACACACTACCAAGGAAGGGCCTGTAATGATGCATTAAAATCCAAGAAACATTTTAATACAATTACATGAAAATGATTTATAGATATCATACAGAGCTCTCTTTTCATGTTGTTCCATTTAAATAGTTGCTTATGAAACACATATTATAATTATTTATTATATTTATTTTATACATTGCAATTATATTGTGATTAGTTTGTCTTATATATTATAATTAGTTATTTTCTTGGAAAATTACTATACATAGTAAAACCTACTATATATTGTAATTAGTTATTTACCTGGAAAATATGTGTGTGTGTGTGTGTGTGTAGTATGGTTTTTGATGTGAATAAGAATTCAAATTGGTACTTTTTGTGGTGAGTTTTTAATATAACTGAATGCACACGTGTTAACAAAATATCTTTTACCCATATTCATTAAACAAATATATACTGAACAGTGTCCAGCACGCTTCTATATGTTCAAGATATAGCAAAGAACAAAACAAAGAAATTTATCTCCCTATGGATTTTATATTCTATTGCATAAAATTTTTCAAAGGCTGCATTTTCTTTCCTTAAATATGCAGTCTTCCAGAGGCTTTAAAAATTGCAAATTACTAATCACTAACTGAAAGAGGAAAAAGTACAGAAATGTTATTTTTTATTGTTAGCATTGACATTAAGAATGGCAATCAACATTTGCTCTTGTAGAGTCAATTTCATTCATGATTCTCAAAGAACTATAACATTCTAATTAATTTTACAACACCCAAGAGAGACAGATAAGTATTATTATTCCAATTTTACAAATGAGGGAACTGTAACATAGAAGCTGAATTCACATTTTCCTCTACACCTCAATAGAGCTCTTAAGAAACCCCATAGCAACTGCAGGGTTTCAACTCATGTATTGCTGTGTACCTCTGTGGCACTTTTTTCATTACTCAAGATAGACATTGTTTGAGAAGTGATATAGAAGAAACATTTATGTGGATTTGGTTCTGAACAGTGTTATGTAGTTGATGGGATCCACCTAGCAAATTGTATAGTAAAGGTAGACTGACTCATGCTCACATTTCAAAATAATTTCTATATAAATATAAAGCCAGATATAGATTTGGTTCAAAAAACTAGGATCATTTGTCCAAGGCCTCCTGATTGGAAGGCCCAAATAAAACCCTAAATACAGTTTCTTCAACACAGCACACCAACCAACTCTCTCCCATTTTTCCCTACCTGATACCCAGAGTGATCCTTTTAGAACACAAGGTCTATCAGGACTCTCCTCTGCTCAAAACTCCAGAGAAGTTCCCGCTCACTCAAAAGAAAGTCAAAATCCTGACGTAGTTAAAAGACCATTTGTGGCTTTGTCTTAACTGTGAACAGTCTCTCAGTACTGTCAAAGTTAAACAGACTAGAAAGGCTTTATTCAAAACGAGTGCAATAGGGGAGAGAAACTGAACTCAACACACTAAAACAAAAACAAAGAGCTGGAGAGTGTTTTAGAGCTGGAGTAGGGGACGTCATAGGTTACCTGTGTTTACTAATTGTTCTCACCCAAAGGAAAAGTAAACCTTCACTTATTTTCATGACAGGAGTTAGGTTTTTATTGTTGTGTGTATATGTTGTTATTTTTTTTTTCCTACAACTTAAGGCCAAGTGCCCCAGATATTAAGCTCCTACCCTCCCACAGAGACTGAAAGATAGAGGTGCTCTCTTTCAATGTTTACACTTCAAAGATATTGTCTCCATGTCCTTGAAAAAGATATTTCCTAGGCTGTAAAACTGGCAAGAGAATAGAAGAAGATTTACATACATTTCAAAGAGGAGAGGATTTACAATTTTAAGTTTTCTAAAGTAAATGCTTTAAGAAAAGGGCAGTTAGGGAACTAGCCAGGAAAAAGCCTGTCCAAAGTTTAGTCAAGTTGAAGGGAATAAGACCTTCTTGATAAGGCCTACTTACTCTTCTATATCCTCAGCCTCAGGACATTAGTTTCCTTCCTGTTCTCCAAACACATTTCTGTTTCATAATATTTGTATTTGATGGACCTTCTGTCTGGACTATTAGTCTGTCAACTTACTACATGGTTTGTTCTTATTTCCTTCTGGTTTATGCTTACATGTCAACATACCAGAGAGGTCTTTTATGATCACCCTATTTAAAACATCAACCTTTTAATCTTTCTCTATATCCCTCACTCTGCTTCCATTTTTCTCTATATAATTAACAATATCAAATATATTATCTATAATTTAAGCACTAAGCACCTAAACACTTAACCTGAATTATTTTCTCATATAGCCTCAGAAGCTACCATATCATAAGTGCTCAATAAATTCTTGATAAATAAATGAATTAATGAAGTAGTTACTAACATTATTTCAGTTTTCAAAATAAGAAAAGTGAGGCATAGACATATTAAATAAAAGTACTTGGAGCCACAAAGTCATTAAATGTCAGGTTTCATTATTCTACACAATCTCTGCATAACTCCAAACCTAAATGGTTAGCTACTAATTACAGAATGGATTAGGAGTTGTTATTTTTTAAACAAATTTATTGTAATAATTTCAGTATATACAACTTATTATGGTAAAGCAGTTTATCCAACCTGCATATGATTTTTGTGTTGTCTAAACAAGTTATCCATAGTACCTACCATAGTGCCTGGCCCAAGATAAAGACTATGTAAATAATCATTGAATGAATGAGTGAATCAATGACTGAATTTATGTAGTGTGGATTCTTTTCATTGTTTATGTAAATTGAGATATTTGGCTAATTTATCTGAGTTTGGAAATTATAATCTGCAAAATGAGAATATAGGCTGAATGGTCCCTGTGTTAGTGATAGCTTTCCAACCACTAAAATTCATAATCCCCTTCCATGTATAAAGATAATTCTTGCTAAGAAGTAGCTACCCAACCACAAAGGATATTTCCCATTTTCCTTGCATTTAGGGCACAATCCATTAGTACCTGATTGGAAGTAATATATATCACTTCTGGGCTGAAGTTTAGAGAAGCAAGTTTGTCTTCTCCACATTTCTTTTACTTTCTGCTGAATGAATTTAGACAATTCCAAAGCCTTAAGGGAGGGTAGAGCCGAAAGATGAAAACCTGAACTACCATGTAGAAAAAATATCATTCACCCACAGTAACACCTAAACAGTTATTTGAGTGTAAAATAATATTCCATGGTATATAGCAAATAAAATATTGAGTTTATTTATTACAACAGCCAGAAATAGCCTTGATATTATAATCACTAATGTTTGTTCCAAATATAAAATTCCATTTTCAGCACCTCATATAAAATTAGCAATTTTTAAAATGTTAAACATAATTTCTTATGTATAAGACACAGAACAGTCATAGCATACTTATTATTTTCAGTTTTCAGTGCCATGACCCTAATTCCACTTCTAATTAGCTAACACTTTTAATGGCCACAGTTTCTAAGTGGCCTGTCTTCAAAATTTTTTCTCTTTCAAATGTCCCTCAATAATAGTTTTTTCAGTCATACATTAATCCTTTTAGACGGGTTTGACAGAAATGCCTGACAGTCTTTCAATTTTTTCACAACATACCTATATAAAGCTTATCATCTAGTGCTCCCCAATGTAAATCTTCTACTTTAACCAGATCGTTCATACACACTGCTTAAAATCAACTCTGCTTATTCAAGTCCTTGAAGCTTTACCATTCCCTCCACTGAGTTTCTTTCTTTTCATCTGTACTAACAATCTTTTTTTTTTTAAGATTTTATTTATTTATTTGGGAGAGAGAGAGAGAGCAAGAATGGGGGGAGGGGCAGAGCAAGAGGGAGAAGCAGACTCCCCACTGAGCAGGAAGCCCAGCATGGGGCTAGATTCCACGACCCTGAGATCAGGACCTGAGCTGAAGGCAGACATTTAACCAACTGAGCCACCCAGGCACCTCTGTAATACCAATCTTTTAAGATCTCTACTGTAACATATTTTCTTTGAAGACTTTGCTGCATTCTATCTAATTAATGTTGATTTCACCTATTTACACTTTGGTTCCTGATATTTTAAGCCAGAAAATGAAAACATTTAATTTTTATCCCACCACCTTGAAGCTAATCCTATCATTATGAGAGTCTTTTCCAATGATCTTATAAAAAGATTCCAAATACTTTGCAAAAGAGGGGTTCAGGCTGAAAACATCAATTAGATTGGCATAAAAACTGAGATCCATTGGCCCATTTCCATTTTAAACTGTAAGCATATGCCATTTAATTCTATTAAAATGTCTTTCTTACATATATATAGTTCCACTACATTATAATATTATCAAAGAGGTGTTCTTATAATTGTACTAAACATAGAGGTTTAAAAAAAAAAAAAACAGTAATCATGTTCAGTATTTTTTAAAAAGCCCTCAATATCTGAAAATAAAAAAAGAGAACCTAAGATTTCAAATATTCAAATGCATCTCTAACAGTATATGTTTCAAACAGTGATTAAGAAACAAATGAGACTGGCAGTCGTGGGATATGATATTTTAAGTACTCTGTACTCTGCTGATCAGCAGTAGGAAAATGTAAAACATTTAAAGTTTATATTTAGAGACAACATATTTGTCAAAAAAGATTTCTATTAAAGTGTCACAATGCAGGAAAAGTGTTCCTTATAGTTTGGTTCAATTTAGCACAAAATTATTAAAATAGAGGAGTCAGAACAGAGGAAAATCATTGTAGTAGAATGATATTAATTGACTGGTTTATCTATCTATTTTAGAAAGCAAAGTATGTGATCTTTAAATAAATTGAAGCAAAAATCAAACACTATCATGCTTAAAAATGCTGAGGGCAACAATAATGTTGCATAAAAATATTTGGCTGGTAAATATAAAAAGAAGTAAGAAACAAAAGTAACTTAAGTTTTTGGGAAGTTTTTTCATGTATATACAAAATAAACCTTAATACAAAGTCATATAATTCCTATCAATGGTATCATGACAAGACTCTTTTTTCCCACAAAATAATCCTCAATAACCAGAAGAAAAAATTAGTAGTCTATGATTTCTTTCTTAAATTTCTTAAAATGTATTTGTTGGAGCAACTGTAGCAAGATTTGATAGAGTAGTCTAACGTTATGGATAAGCAATGTGTATGACAACAACTAAGCAAAATAAAACTATTCATTATTATACAGGTAAAATATAAATTTCAAGCGTCTGTTGTCTCTTAAATTTTTCAAATATTTAATACAGTGTTAAAAACACTGTTACATTTTACATTCAGGTGTAGAGCACAATAAGCAAAGTTGGTTAACTATGAAGGTTTGCTTTTTTTGGTGCAAAACTTTTCAAATTAGTATTTGGAATTAAATGAATAACTAGCCTCCATGATTTACATAAAAATCTACTCAATGGTTGAGATTTTTCTCTTCTAAACATTTACAGAAATGCCAACAGCAAATAAACAAAGGTATAAATACAGTTTATTTAGTGTTTATCTTCTCAGTCAAGGTCAAGTGTTCCATCAATTAGAACTTAAACTAATTCAAGACATCTGCATAATGTGTTCTTATCAGTGCTGTAAGAGGAATCAGGGTTGATAAACAGATTCAGGAGCATAGTGGCAGGCTAAAAATGAGTTATGCTACCAGGTGGTATGCAGAATGTTGGACTTAAATTGGGAAATTTCAGAAGTGTTTTATTATACAGGTAACTATGATAAAACTTTCAGCATTAGAAGAATAGTTTGCAATAATACACTCTAGATCAGGCCTGTAACTTGAAATAAAGACAATATTTATAGTAAAAATACTCATCTCTTTCTCACTGGCTTCCTTCAGACGTTATCCTCTTCACAGAACTGTTGGTTGGAAGGGATGGGGCAGACCCTTTAAATGTAGCCCCTTCAAGAAGCTTGGAGATTCCCATTGCTTGTCAGTTGTTCTAGTTCCTGGAGCTGGCAGTGAGTCAGAACGGCTGGTATGGGGAGCTGGTGTATAGTCACTTCCTTAGTTGCTGCAACTGCTGAGAATAAACCTGGGCTGTTTACCTGGCTCTCATGGGATTCTCTCTCTTGCTCACCCACCTGGCCAACCATAAACCAAGCAATCCTAGCTTCCATTTCTAATATACATGGCTTTTCCAGGACTTGAAGAATTAATACTGCTCTGAAAATACCTTATAATCAGGGAATACTTCATTAAATCATGAGGGTATAGCATAATGATAAGATGGTCCATTTGGAAGGATCAGACCATTACAGACATAGCTAGGAATGAGATTTATAAAAGGTAATGCCTATCAGAGCATGCCTTGAGTGTGATTATGAACATTCATCAGGAGGGATAGAGGTCAGCAAACCCTATTGACCTTTGCTTTCTGAATTGCTTTAGTCCTGAGGTCAGCATCTGGACTATCTGGACACCCTTATTATGTTTTTGTGCTGTGGTTAAATCCCAGACAGTCAAGGAAAAGCTAATCTGAGACCAGCACAGATATTACCCTTGTTTCCACCACTTCTGCTGTACTGGCCCAGAAAGCTTTTCTCCTAAGAAAAATAAAATATAAAACTTCAAGTTGTTCTTGACAACAGGGACAGGGTTAGTTATTTATACTGTTAAGTTCTCATGATCCTTAGGCCTTCCACCTTCATGGAAGTGACATAAAATTCATCTTATTCAGGG
Source organism: Neomonachus schauinslandi (assembly GCF_002201575.2). Classification (NCBI taxonomy): domain Eukaryota; kingdom Metazoa; phylum Chordata; class Mammalia; order Carnivora; family Phocidae; genus Neomonachus; species Neomonachus schauinslandi. The sequence continues at coordinate 36,546,600 of NC_058403.1, read as the reverse complement.
TAACATTCTGTTTAACTTGCTTTTCTTTTCTTTTTTTCTTTTTCGTTCAACAGTCTGCTTAAAAGTCTATCTATGTTGGTTTATATACAGTCTAGTTTACTCCTTTTAAATCCTCTGTGGTCTCCCACCCAAGTACCAACCAGGCCCGACCCTACTTAGCTTCCGAAATCAGACGAGACTCCATTGCATTAAAAAAACCCACAATTTATACATCTATTTCTACTGATGGAGACATTTGGATTAATTCCAATTTTTCACTCCTACAAACTATTTTAGAGCTCATTCCTGTGCATATCTTCTCTATAGGTGAAAGAATTTCAGTAGGATATATAATAAAAGGGTAATAGCTGTATCAAAGAATATGCATGTGTTAAATTATTCTAGGAAGACTGAAACTTCCATTCTAAATGGTTTTACCAATAAATTCTTCAACAAAAGGTGTATGGGAGTTTTCCTTCCCTAACATCCTATAAATACTTGATATTGCCAGATTCGTTTTTATTTTGCTAATCACCTGGGTATGAAAAGAATCTCATTTTTCAAAATTTGCATTTCCCTACAGAAATGCAAAACGGCTGAGAGTCTTTTCATATGTTTATTGGCCATTGTGTTTCCTTGTTTAGTAATTCCTGTTTATATCCTTTGCACATATTTCCTTTTCAGCTATTTGTCTTTTATTATTGATTTGTAGCAGTTAGTTACATTTTTTCAGTATTTTTATTTATTATAAATACTTAAAATATCTTCTTTAAGCCTATGGCTAGACCTCTAACTTTGTTCACAGTATATTTACCACCCAGATAATTTTATGTAATGCAATCTTATTAATCAATCTGATTTTTGCTTTGTGTTTTTTGTATCTTGTATAGTGTGAGGGAATGAATTGTGTCCCCACAAAATTTGCATGTTGAAGCCCATATCTGAAGATAGGACCTGTAGGAGGTAATTAAGGTTAAATGAGCTCACAAGGGTGGTGTTATCAGTCTGTTCAGGCTGTCATAGCAAAACGCCACAGACTGGATGGCTTAAAAAACAAAAATTTCTTAGAGTTCTAGAGGATGAAAAGTTCAAAATCAAGGTGCTGGCAAGGTAAGTTTCCTTCTGAGGCCTCTTCATTTGGCTTGTAGGTGGCCTCCAACTCAATGTGTACTCACATGGCTTCTTTTGTGTACACCCAGAGAGATTGAGCTTTTTGGTGTCTCTTTTTATAAAGACACTAATCCTATCAGATCAGGGTCCTACTCTTATGACCTCCTTTAACCTTAATTACTTCCTTAAAGGTCCTATCTCAAAATACAGTCATAATGGAAGTTGAGGCTTCAACATAGGAATTGTGGGGGGGGGTACCCAAACATTCAGTCCATAACAGGTAGGACCCTAATCTGATAGGATTGGAGGCCTTATAAAAAAAGAAGGGCACTTCCTCTGATTCTGTCTCTCTCAACTCTCACTCTACCCTCTGATATCCCCCCTCTCCCATATGCTCAGAGGAAAGCCCATGTGAGGACAAAGTTGCCATCTGCAAGCCAGGAAGAGAGCTCTCAAAAGAAAACAACATTGGCTAAAACTTTGATTTTGGATTTCTCGTCTACAGAACTGTAAAAAAAAAAAAAAATTCTGTTGTTTGAACCACCCAGTCTATGACATTTTGTTGTGACAGTCCATGCTGACTAAGACATACAGTACACCCTTCTTTTTACCAAACTCATAAAGATATTCACCTGTAATGACTTTTAATATCTGTAAAATCTTGCTTTTCACATATAATGCATGTGCCCATGTTTTATACGTATATATTTATATATATTTTATTATGTATAAATATATGTTGTATGTTTAAATATTATATATATATTTATACAAATAATGAAAACAAATTGTCTCAAAGATATTTATTGAATAGATGACCCCATCACCACTGATTTGCAATGTTTCATCTATCTTACGTCATGATACCATGATATATAAGATAGGACCTGTTCCTATTACATATTTTGTTTTATGGATCATCTAACCATATATTGATGCCACTTTGCCTTAAATGCCATTCTAGTAATACTAAATCTTGATATCTGGTAGGGCAAGAACGCCCATTTTTTGTTCTTTGAGTGCTATGGCCATTCCTACATTTTTGAAAGATCAGTGTTTCTGAGACTTTAATGTGCATATAAACCACATATGGTTGGGGTAATTCAGTAGGTCAGGAAGAGAACCTGAGAATCTGCATTTTCTCTAAATCTCTTAGATTTTGACAGTGAGCAGCAGGGTATTAGGAACAGTTTTTCAAAATTTTTTTAATTTAAAATTTGAAATACTAATGTGAATTGCATGATTCATAAAATAATTTGGTGAGAATTGGTTTTTAAAAAATATTATTGAGTCCTTCCATAAAGGAGCATGGTACTTTTATTTTTTCATATTTTATTTGGAATCCTTCAATAATGTGTTTTAAATTTCTTTATAAAGAAGACCCTTTGTTAGGAATTTTACCCAGATACCATATACTTTATATTGCCTTTGCAAATGGTATTTTTTCCTGTTCTAATATCTAAATAGAAAAATTGGTTCATTGAATATGAATGCTACTCATTTTTGTATGCTGATTTCATATCCAGAAATCCTAATGAACTTATTCATCAATTCTAGTAATGAGATAGCTAAAATTTTCTTTCCTTGCAATGAGCTAGCTTTCATGTTTTATTAGTTACACTGGCCACATAGAGTGATTATCTCCTTTATTTTCTATTTTCTGCTAATTTGGGGTTACCTATTCTTGACAAATTGGTAAACTTATCTAGATCTAGTATCTTCTCTGTCTTGTCCTCTTTGGGTAGGGATGGTATTGGGAGAAATTTTTGATGGCTGACATTTTACTTTAAAGGTGACAGATGTAGTCATGTTTTCTATTTCTTCTTGATTCAAATTTGTTTATGTAATTTTTTATAAAACAGCTTGTCTCAAAGTGCATTCTGAGAATCCCTGTGGTTCCTGGAGAAATTGTCAGGGAGGTCTGTGAAGTAAAAAATATTTTCATAATTACACTATACTAAAATATTATTACCTTTTTCACTCATATTTTAGCAGATTTAATACACTATTAGTTATAAAGAAATGTGGACACTATATTTGCTATTTTCTGTTTGTTTTATAAAAGTATAGTTACTTTTTCATAAAAGATACTATTTATATTAACACATAATGGGTTTATTATTTTTTATGTTGGAAAATATAACATTGTTTATTTTCATTTTTAAGTTATGAATGTTAATAGATATAGTCTGCATAACTAAAAGCTCTTCAGGGTCCTCAGTAATTTTAAGAGTGTATACTCTTATACACCGGAGAGGACCCCAAAGAGCTTTACTCTACTCAGTGTAGAGTTCCTGAGACCAAACTGTTAGAGAACTGCTCTTCTAGAAAATTATTTATTTTGTCTACAGTTTAAAATTTGTTGATATAAAAGTGTTCACTATTTAGTCATCTTTTTAAGACACTGATGTATTAATTTCCTTCTTTTTTACTGAGTTTGATTGGGAAGTTTATCTTATTAGACATTTCAAATAATCATCTGCTGGTTTTGTTTCTTTTTCACTCTCCTTGTTGTTGTTTATTTAACTAATATTTGCTGTTTGATATATTTTCTTCTTTTTATGTTCCATTTGTTTACTTTTTGACATTAACCTAGCTTCATGAGCACTGATTAACTCATTCAACTTTTATCTTTCTTTTTAAGAAGATGGACTAGAAATGTCCCTCTAAGTATCAATATAACTTCACAGCACAAGTTCTCTGATGCAGAATTTCTTATTACTTAATTCTAAACATTTTGTAATTTACATAGTTATTTTTTCTTTATTCCATTTTTACTGTATTTTAATTACAGAAAAGTTAATTCAGTTCAGTCTGTATGGTTTCAATTCTTTAATATTTGTTACAGTTTCCATTGCAGTCCAGTATGCATCAAATATTCCGCATGAACTTCAACATTGTTGGGTCCATGGATCTACAAACATATGTATCTAGTCGCTTAAGCTTTCTTTAAATTTTGTGGATTGACTATAAGCAAGTATTAATGTACTTGATCTATCAGTTTTTGAGATGTGTATATTTAAATCTTTCATTATGCTTGTGGAATTGTCTATTTCTTTTGTCACTGTCAATATTTTCAGCATATATTTCAAGACTGTATTGTTAAGTGCATGCATGTCTATCACTGCTATGTATTCTTGGTTAGTTGTGCAAGGGACTGTGAAGAATCTAAAATTTACCCTACACACAAGCTTACAAATTAATTTTCTATGATTTCTTGTATACTTGTATAAAACATGAGACCCCTGGTTTAGAACCATCAGATAATTTATTATTAGTTTATATTGCTATGAAGCAATAGCAGGAGCCACAATATTTTCATATTCTTTTTTTTTATTACTTGTACTTCTAGGTTTTTTATTTTATTTTTTTAATTTAATTTAATTTTATTATGTTATGTTAGTCACCATACAATACATCATTAGTTTTTGATGTAATGATTCACGATTCATTGTTTTTGTATAACACCCAGTGCTCCAGGCAATACGTGCCTTCCTTAATACCCATCACTGGGCTAACTCATTCCCTAGCCCCCTCCCCTCTAAAACCCTCAGTTTGTTTCTCAGAGTCCATAGTCTCTCATGGTTCCTCTCTCCCTCCGATTTCCCCCCCTTCATTTTTCCCTTCCTTCTCCTAATGTCCTCCAAGCTATTCCTTATGTTCCACAAATAAGTGAAACCATATGAATACCCAACTTTTACATCAACATGGATGGGGCTGGAGGAGATTATGCTAAGTGAAATAAGTCAAGCAGAGAAAGTCAATATTTTCATATTCTTGCAGAAGTTCTCTGAGCCTAAATCCCCATAGGATAATGCTACAAGGACCCTGTATGATGCCTGCATAAATAGTAGATCATATTACAAGGGAGGAACTTCAAACTTAGGAAACTTGAGTCTTTATAATGGGCTGCAATCAAATAAGTCTAAACTTCTCCCCAGAGGGAGATATTATTTTTATTATACTGGGCAGTAAAACAAAACAAAACAAAACGAACATCCCATAAAACCCCATTTCTGCTCTGAAGGAAGAGGCTATCTATCTCTGTTTTCCAAAGCTCTACCCTATATAAACACCATTGGAAAGATAGTCGACAATAAAAGCTATCATGTGTAAAAATGTGAGAGAGAACTGTCTCCCAACACGTTATTTCTATTTGTCATTAGGAATAATTTATTGTCATTAGAAACAGCTTAACTTTTTTTTTCATTACAAATAACAATACTGTAATATCCATTTTGCTTTATATAATAAACCTCATAATCTGATTTAAATATTGCCATGCTAGCATTAGTTATCAAGTGGCTGACTAATGATATTTTTTCTCAACATTGTTACATATTATTTTAAACCTGACTTATTATTTTGATTTGAAGATAGGAGCATATGAGCTTTAAAAATCCAGTTTGAAAAGTTTGGTTTTTCACAGCAAAAAAAAAAAAAAATTACATACACATATTAAACATGTAGTTCCTATATATACAATATTTGATTTATTTATTTATTTATTATTTAATTATTTATTTTTAAAGGCTTATTTACTTATTTGAGAGAGAGAGAAAGTGCGAGCACAAGCATGAGATGGGGAGGGGGCAGAGGGAGAGAATCTCAAGCAGACTCCTGTTGAGCATCAAGCCCTACGAGGGCTTAATCTCACAACCCTGAGATCGTGACCTGAGTTGAAACCAAGAGTCGGACAGTCAACCAACTGAATGATCCAGACACCCTGAATTTATTTTTATGATTTAATTTCAATTTTATGTTTCACCTGTTTTGCCTTTGACTTTTTCCATTGAATTAGATAGTTTTTAATTGCCCTTCTATCTGCAATTGGTTTTGAAAAAAAAAATTCCGTATATCCATGGGACTTTCTCTTCCCCTGTAATCTACTTAGTTAGGCCTTGTTAGACAAGCTGTAACCCAAGAAATCAAAGGTTTTTCTTACCTTTTCCTCATGGGTGGTGGTATCATAATACTAGGTTTCATGAAGTGGTTCTTCTTTGCTGGCATCCATTGCAGTTATTTGGGTGCTATTATCCTAATGGAGTAAAGCTCTCAGCACTCTCTTCTTGTTTTGTAGTCTCAGTTCTTAGGAAATCCATAAGAAGTTAAAATCATCTGGGAATCAGCAAAGTCCAGAAGAGATCTAACTAGCTGTTTAATCCTTATTGTCATAGACCAAATGCCAAAAAGACAATAAACAACTTTGTCAGCCACCCTACTTCATTAATAACTCTAGATGTCATTATGATTTGTGAATAAAGTGAGGAGAGGGAACAGAATGGGGTAAATTTTAAGATTTGAAAATGGAGATTGGGCTTATTTATAAAATATTTTCTAATTTCTTCTTCCTTTCCTTAGGCTTGTCATGAAGTTAAGCCTGCTTATTATGATTAAGCAACACAAAATTAATAAAATCGCATACAATTTGATAAGCAAAATTGGTTTTTGTCTAGTTATCATTTCTGCAAATTCTAAAGGGCTATAACTATTCAAAGTTTTGGTACTGCAATAAATTCCACAATATCATTTGCTATTGCCATTTTATCTTATTGATGAAAGACATTTCATTACAACTAGTGACAGTAGAAGGATTAGAAATAAATTTTAGAGAAATCTTCAGGAAAATGAGACGAACAAAGTTATATGTATCTCACCAAAAAAAAATATATTTTATTGTTAATGGCATTATTTTTCTAATGAAATCAGCATTGTTATTAGATTATCTATTCAGCAAATTTGTCAAAGGCAAACAGAAAAGTACTGGGAGGGTGCTACATATTTTCAGAGAAGAAAAATAACTTCCAGTTTGAGATCTTCTGTGGTAGACATATTTCTAAAATGGCCTACAATGATCTCTACCTCTTAGTTTTCAAGCCATTTCATAATTCCTTTCCCTTGGATGTGGCCTGGATCTAGTGACTCACTTCTAACCAATATAACAGCAAAGGTGATGAGATGGCACATCCATAATTATTATAAAAGATGGTGACTTCCATCTTGTTATCAGACTCTCTTGCTATCTTTGAGGAAGAAAGTTGCTATTGGAAAAGCCCATATGATAATGTACTGAGGGAAGCCTTTTGCCAACAGCTAGCAAAAAACTCAGATTCTCTATTCTTAATATCCCTTTAAGAACTAAATCTTATCAATAACCATTTAAGTGGATTGGAAGTGGATTTGTCACAGCAAAGTGTGTTGAGAGACTCCCCAGCCTTGGCCAACATTTTGATTGCAGCCTTTGAAAAAACCATGAAGTAGAAGAACAAGCTGAGCAATGCCCAGATTTCCAATCCACAGAAACTGAGATGATAAATGTATGTTACTTTCAGCTACTAAGTTTTAGGATAATTTTATACATCAATAGATAATAATACAACTTCTGTAACTTTCAACTGAAGCACTATTTGTTTTCTTATGAGTGCTACAAGGCAATTTATTCATACTGTTAGAATAGCCCTTGTCAAATTATATTACCTCCCCAAAACACTCAAGTTGAAATCCTGGAGGGCAAAGATCAACATAAAAATCCTAGAGGAGAACACAGGCAGTAACCTCTTTGACATTGGCCATAGCAACTTCTTTCTAGATATGTCTCCTGAGGCAAGGGAAACAATAACAAAAATAAACTATTGGGACTTCATCAAAATAAAAAGCTTCTGCACAGCAAAGGAAACAATCAACAAAACTGGAAGGCTAACTACAGATTGTGAGAAGATATTTGCAGATGAAATATCTGATAAAGGGTTAGTATGAAAATGCATAAAGAGGTACAGGTCTGTGTTAAAAAAAAAAAAAGAAGAAGAAGATAGCAGGAAGGGAAAAATGAAGGTGGGGAAATCGGAGGGGGAGACAAACCATGAGAGACTATAGACTCTGAGAAACAAACTGAGGGTTCTAGAGGGGAGGGGGGTGGGGGGATGGGTTAGCCTGGTGATGAGTATTAAAGAGTGCACGTACTGAATGGAGCACTGGGTGTTATACGCAAACAATGAATCATGGAACACTACATCCAAAACTAATGATGTAGGGCGCCTGGGTGGCTCAGTCCTTGGGCGTCTGCCTTCGGCTCGGGTCATGGTCCCAGGATCCTGGGATCGAGTCCCGCATCGGGCTCCCTGCTCCGCGGGAAGCCTGCTTCTCCCTCTCCCACTCCCCCTGCTTGTGTTCCCTCTCTCGCTGTGTCTCTCTCTGTCAAATAAATAAATAAAATCTTTAAAAAAAAAAAGGAAAAAAAAAAAGAAAAATTGTTTTCAGAACTCATATTCACTATATTACTTCTAGGCAAAAATTCTTATAGTTTGGAGGTATATTATGAGTACTCTCCCCCCTTAATAATGGGAGGTTTTAAAGTTCTGTTTAAGGAATAATATTTTACAGGCTGCGATTGCTAAGGAGAACAATCTGGCGTCATTTTCTCTTAAAAGATATGTGCTATGGTGAGTGCTGTGAATTGTGTAAGACTGTCTAATCACAGACCTGTACCTCTGAAAAAAATAATACATTATATGCTAAAAAAAAAAAAAAAAAAAAAAAATAGAAGGAGATAGCAGGAAGGGAAAAATGAAGGGGGGAGAGTTGGAGGGGGACACGATCCATGAGAGACTATGGACTCTGAGAAACAAACTGAGGGTTCTAGAGGGGAGGGGGTGGGGGATGGGTTAGCCCGGTGATGGGTATTAAAGAGGGCACGTACTGAATGGAGCACTGGGTGTTATATGCAAACAATGAATCATGGAACACTACATCCAAAACTAATGATGTAGGGCGCCTGGGTGGCTCAGTCGTTGGGCGTCTGCCTTCGGCTCGGGTCATGGTCCCAGGATCCTGGGATCGAGTCCTGCATCGGGCTCCCTGCTCAGCAGGGAGTCTGCCTCTCCCTCTACTCCTCCCCCCTGCTCATGATCTCTCTCTCGTTCTCTCTCAAATAGAAAAAAAAAAGTTGCTTCTCAATGTATTCTCTTTAAAAAAAAAAAAAACTAATGATGTAATGTATGGTGATTAACATAACATAATAAAATAAAAAATAAAAAAAGAAAGAAAATGCATAAACAATTTATAAAACTCAACACACAAAAAATGAGTAATCCAATTAAAAATGGGCATAAGACATGAATAGACATTTTTTTTTCCAAAGAAGACATCCAGATAGCCAACAGACAAATGCGAAGATGGTCAACATCACTGATCATCTGGGAAATGCAAATCGAAACTACAATGAGATACCACCTCACACCTGTCAGAATGGCTAAAATCAACAACATAAGAAACAACAGGTGTTGGCAAGGATGTGGAGAAAAGGGAACCCTTTTGCAGGAATGCAAACTGGTGCAGCCACTGTGGAAAACAGTATGGAGTTTCCTCAAAAAGTTAAAAATAGAACTACCTACCATCCAGCAATTGCACTACTAGGTATTCATCAAAAGATACAAAAATACTAATTTGAAAGAGTATATGCACCCCTATGTTTATACCAGCATTATATATATATAATGGAATATTTTTCAGCCATTAAAAAGAATGAAATCTTGCCATTTGCAATGACATGGATGGAGCTAGAGCATATTATGCTCAGTGAAATCAGTCAGTCAGAGAAAGACAAACACCATATGATTTCACTCATATGTGGAATTTAAGACACAACATGAATAAGCAAAGGGAAAAAACAAGAGAGAGAGAGAGAGGCAAACAAAGAAATAGACTCTTAACTATAGAGAACAAACTGATGGTTACCAGAGGGGAGGTGGGGGGGAGGATGAGTTAATTAGGTGATGAGGACGAAGGAGGGCACTTGTGATGAGCACTGGGTGTTGTATGTAAGTGTTGAATCACTAAGTTGTACACCTGAAACTAATATTACACTCCATGTTACACTGTATATTACACTGGAATTTGAATAAAAATTTTAAAAAGAAAAAAAAAAAACACAAAAAATCCCAATAGCACATACCTAAATCGAGCAGAAGTTTGATTCACATTTGGGTTCCATTCTCTTCTCTGTTTGGGAGAGAAATTATATACAAATTTATTTGGGTTCTGTGTGTAAATATCATTGCTATAAATTAGAATGGTACAAAGGATAAGGACCTACAATGCCATATTTCTTTTCATAAATCCATAATATGGATGATATAATAAACATGAGTTTTGTATAGTTGTCGCTCTACTTGACTGGTTCATTTCTGTTTTTGTGGTATTTGGGACATTTTTTTCTGATTACCTTTAGTCAGATTTTGTTTTTTCCATGTCATTACTTCTTGGGAATGTTTCAAGCCACAGGAAAAAAAAAATAATCTTTTAAAATGTTTAACAAATAGTTTTTACCAAGATTTTCACTTTATACATTATTTAAGCATTTCTCTTCTGGCTTTAATTAACTGATTATGCCCTTTTAAATCATAGTTTTAAAAATGATGTTCCTGTATCTAACAATTTGTGATTAATTTTTCCCCATGACAGAAACTGAAGCCTGAAACTACTCCCTGTGGTTCCCTTTATTCATTACTCAATGCTTCTGTCAGTGATGGGTACACAGAATTGAAAAGTTCCTACGCTAACCTAACTTGACTCAGCAGGGCCTAGGGAACCTAGCCATGAGGGATAAAAAGGATAAGGTAAGAGATGGCATATGCCTGTAGACAAACACCTGTTTGAATGTCTTTTCTTAACTGACTTTATCTAGTCCAGTTAAAACACTGAAATTCATTTGCATGTGAAATCACAAAGCAACAAGAGCAGAAAGTCCTCAGATTTTTTTTTTTTATTTTAAATCAATAACACAAGAGAATAATGTGGGCTAGAAAAAGAAAGTGAGACCTATTAAAGAGGCTGTGAGTTACTTACTTACTTACTTATTTATTTATTTATTTATTTATTTATTTATTTATTTATTTAGCATGAGGGGCACACTGTGTTCAAAACTTAGAGAAACAGGATCTTGGAAACACTGTTTTTCACTTGTTTCCCTAATGCTATATGAATCTATCAACAAATCTACATATTTATTTTGTATGCAGCACAAAGTTAGGTGATCACATTATTCGGGGTGATTTGCCCAAATAGCAACTACATATTTTCAGCCTCAGAATCTTGCTTCTGTTATTTTTCACCTGTTAATGCCTTCATCTTCAATTTATGTTTCCCGCCACAGGTGGCGGCAGAGTCTCATGGGTCCAGGATAGATAGCACGCTGATATGAGATCCAAATAGATGAACTCAGCTCCAGCTTTTTTTAAACACATTTTAATTTAATTTAATTTTACTTTTAAACCAGGTTTTCTAATCATGAAAATAATACATAATATGGCATAAATATTCATATAGAATAGCAAATAGTGATAAGTGGAAGTTGCTTCACTGTGGAACTAGCAGTTTCACAAGACAGTTGCCCAGATGTAATAATGTTTACATTGTTTCTTAGGTATGTCCACATAATTTCTATTCATATATCTGAATGTTTCAAAAATAAAAGAAACTATATGGGACACTGCTGTGCAATTTGATTTTTAAAATTAACAGCATATCCTTTTATATTCTTTTAATTATGTTCTTAAATGGCTACCTCTTATTCCACAGTATAGCTGTCCATTAATATATTTACAAGTGATATATCTAATACAGGGTTTAAGAATCCCCTATTCTTTTAATTTTCTTTTTTTCCCCATTCTTCCTTCATTTTTTGCTTGCCCCCCCATTTTTAACCACTTAAAAGAAATATACCATGAGTATCACTTCTCACACATCTTTTTACACATGATTGAATTCATAGGGATAATTAATTCCCAAAAATGGAATTGCTAGCTCTTAAGGTATGTGTTTTAAAATTTTCACAGGACTAGGAGGTTGAACAAATTTAAACTACCAGTAAGAGTGTTTGAGAATGCCTCATTCTCCCAGGGTATTGTCAATATTATTTATAAATCTTAGCTAATTTGATAAACTAAAGAAATGTATATGTCTCATTGCTGTTCTAATCTGCACTTTGTAGACATGAGTGAAATTGAGCATATTTTCCTGTGTTAACCAACTACTTATATTTATTTTTCTTTGAGCTTTCATTTTGCATTTTTATCAGACTTTACTATGATAACAAACAATCCTATATCTCAGTGTTTTCTGACAAAATACATTTATTTTTTTGTTCATGTTAATGTAAATATGTGGGTCTGATCTGCATTTGCTTGGCTCAGCTCTGTGAGTCTATGCATTTTGAAACAGGTTGCAGGCATAGTCACTATCTAGGATTTACAGTTCTTATTGTTGGGGAGCTGAACAAAAAGGCCCCTGTCAGGACATACAATAACATCTAAGGCTTCTCTTCAGATGTGAGAATATCTAAGATATGACAATATATCCTTTACATTTCATTGAAAAGTGGGTCACATGGTCAAGACCAAATTCAATGCAATATGGAAGCATGGAAAGAATATGGAGAGAAAATTTATTGTAAAATACATAATGCAATCTCCTAATATGCTTTTTACCTATTTTTCTTTTGGTTTAATTTTCTTATTTATTTATAAAAAATCTTCATATATTGAAGAGAATATTCTTTTTTTTTTTAAAGATTTTATTTATTTGACAGAGAGAGACACAGCGAGAGAGAGAACACAAGCAGGGGGAGTGGGAGAGGGAGAAACAGGCTCCCTGCTGAGCAGGGAACCTGATGCGGGGCTTGATCCCAGGACCCTGGGACCATGACCTGAGCCGAAGGCAGACGCCTAACAACTGAGCCACCCAGGCGCCCCTTGAAGAAAATATTCTTTCATCATATTTATTATAGTATTTTACCACAAATTTTCATATACCTGTGGCTTTTATATTTTTATGCTCTGTGTAATTTTAAAAATATAAACTTTAATTAAAATTTACCTTTATGGCTTCTGGACTTGTATCATATTAGAAGTAATATCCATAACTCCATGACTATGAAAAACAAATGATCAATTTCTGAGTAAAACAAGTATCCACAAAAATATCTTTTTTAAAAATTTTAATTCCAGTATAGTTAACATACAGTGTTAATGTTATGGACAATGTAGTGTTTTGACAGTTCCTTACATTACTCAGTGCTCATTGTAAGTGTACTTTTTTTTTAAGTATTTTTATTATTTATTTATTTGAAAGAGAGAGACAACTAGAGAGGGAACACAAGCAACAGGCAGAGGGAGAGGGAGAAGCAGGCTCCCCCATGAGCAGGGAGCCTGACGCGGAGCTCAATCCCAGGACCCTAGGATCATGACCTGAGCCGAAGGCAGACGCTTAACGACTGAGCCACCCAGGCTCCCCATCATACGTGTACTCTTAATTCTCTTCATCTATTTTACCCATTTCCCCACCGACCTTCCCTCTGGTAACCATCAGTTTGTTCTCTATAGTTAAGTGTCTGTTTTATGGTTTGTCTCCTTTTTTCTTTGTTTCTTAAATTTCACATATGAATGAAACCATATGGCATTTTTCTTTCTCTGACTGACTTATTTTGATTAGCATTATACCCTCTAGATCTATCCATGTTTTTGCAAATGGCAAGATTTCATTTTTTTATGGCTGAGTAATATTCATATTTACATGTAGCACATCTTCTTTATTCATCTAAATTGATGGACACTTGGGCTGTTTCCATAATTTGGCTATTATAAGTAATACTGCAGGAAACATAGAGGTGCATATATCTTTTCAAATTAGTGTTTTCTTATTATTTGGGTAAATACCCAGTAGTGGAATTACTGGATTGTATGGTAATTCTATTTTTAATTGTTTTAGGAACCTCCATACTGTTTTTCACAGTGGCTTACACTACTTTGGATTTCCATGAACAATGCACAAGGGTTACTTTTTCTCCATATCCTTGTCAACACTTGTTTCTTCTGTTTTTGATTTTAGCCATTCTGACAGTTGTGAGGTGATGTCTCATTATAGTTATGACATGCATTTCCCTGATGATGAGTGATGTCGGGCATCTTTTCATGTGTCTGTTGGCCATCTGTATGTCTTCTTTGAAGAAATGTCTGTTCCTGTCTTCTGCCCATTTTTTAATTGGATTATTTGGTTTTTTGGGTGTTGAGTTGCATATGTTCTTTATTTTGGATACTAACCCTGTGTTGGATATATCACTTACAAATATCTTGTCCCATTCAGTAGATTGTTTTTAGTTTTGTTATTTCCTTTGTTGTTCAGAAGCTTTTTATTTTGATGTAGTGCCAATAATTTATTTTTGCTTTTGTTTCTCTTACCTCAAGAGACATATCTAGAAAAATGTTGCCATGGCCAATGTCAGAGAAATTATTGCCTGTACTCTATTCTAGGATTTTTATGGTTTCATGTCTCAGATTTAGGTCTTTCATCCACTTTGAGTTTATTTATGTGTATAGTGTAAGAAAGTGGTCCAGTTTCATTCTTTTTGCATGCAGCTGTCCAGTTTTCCCAACACCATTTGTTGAAGAGACTGTCTTTTCCCCTTTGCATATTCTTACCTCCTTTGTCAAGGATTAATTGTAAACACTTGTTTCTTCTGTTTTTGATTTTAGCCATTCTGATAGGTGTGAGGTGATATCTCATTATGGTTATGATTTCCATTTCGTGGGTTTGCAGTCGTGGATTTATTTCTGGGCTCTCTATTCTGTTCCATTCATCTATGTGTCTATTTTTGTGCCAGGATCATACTGTTTTGATAACTATAGTTTTGTAGGATATCTTGAAATCTGGGATTGTGATGCTTCCTGTTTGTATGAGAAAATATATCTTGACTGCAAGTTGTAGAGGATTATTAAAAAAAAAACATGCATTTTAAAGCAAGTAACTCCTCTCTATTTTATCTAAACTGAATGTTAGTAAGGGGAAAAAGAACTGTCTCTAATCCTCATTTTTTTAGGATGATTTATAAGTCTTATAATAAATACCCTTCTCTTAGCCTTTAGATATGCTTCTCTGTGTCTATATATGTACTGTTCATGTACAGGAGTGTAATAAAATTTCTGAACAAGTCATAAAATACAAGCATCTAAATCACTCTGCGTGATTGATTTTCAACAAATCTCTGCCACCCAGTTTGTGGTACTTTGTTAAAACAGCCCTAGGAAATTTTTAGTACCGGAATTCAGTGGATAAGGAATACATTATCTTTTCATCAGATAGTGCTGGACAACTGCATAGTCACATACAAAAGAATGAAGTTTGACCCCAGCTTTTCATTACATAAATAATTAACTCAAAATGCCTCAAAGATGTAAATGTAAGTGCTTAAATTATAAAAATCCTTAAAAGTAAAAGTGAAAATCTTTAGATTTGACAAAAGATTGCCAGATATGATACCAAAAGCATAAGTATGCATGTAAATTTAGTCTGATAAAAGCCAAAATCAAAAGAGCACTTTCCATTTTGTTCTCATTAATTTAGTGACACAAGGTTCTATTCTGTTTAATGGAAAGTTAGTGATTTTTCTTTCTAGAATGAAAGTCATGCTTTTGTGGAAGACCACTCTAGAAAGCCCCTTTATTTTGTTGAGGGATAGAGTGGATTTAAGATTCCCTCCAAGCCTACATTTGTTCACTTTTTCAAGCCCCTTATTTTCTCATTCCGTAAACTAATATGAAATGTCTTATAGTTGATAATAGGTTCAACTTACTGTATCTTATATCTGTATCTATTTTTGACCAACACAGTCTCTTTTATTGTATCTTATATCTGTATCTATCTTTGACCAACACAAAGTTTCTCTCTCTATATATTTATACATTTTTTAATTGACAAATTATCATTTCTCTGGAATTTTGTTTACCCTTTTATAGTTATATTTGTATAACTTATTGAGGGTATATTGAAAGAATTTTAAATTAAGATAAAATAAATTTTAATAAACAGCATTATATCATGCATTATTTGATTTGAAAATTTCTGCTACATATGACTGGCCACTTATAGTTACCTACAGCTAACTGAGCAGTTATTAAAAATTTTCAAAAGAAAATAGAACTGTGCTTGTAGGGACGTTTGTTTTTTTCTTTTTTCTTTTTTTCCCAGTTGTTACTGTCTGATTTATTGGCAGAGGGACCCAGTTATATTTGTCAAGGATAGTCTAGTGATGTTTCTCTAGCTCATAAAGATTGGGAGCTAAGATCTACCTTACTCATTCACCACTTGATACACTTGCTCTATGAAGTAAGAGCCCTCTCCTCCCCTTCTCTCGGCCCACTGAAAAATTCAAAAAGTGACTCAAGATTCACATATATTGTCAGAAAACAGCAGAGTATATTGGAGAGTATATTAAAGACTAGAGTGTGTAGTTTAATATTGTGTTTCATCAGTGTGGGCCAAGCAGTCAACTGTTTGAAGGGTATCATCAATTATTTTAGCTAAACTTATTTCTTTAACCTGACAAAACAAAATGGTTCAAAAACAGATGAAATACAATTTTGAACAGATAAATTATTTAGTCATTGGGTCATTTATCTAGGAAAATCTATGCATAGTGTTATATCTTATTTGACCTTGAAATATGTTTATCTGACTGGTAGACTCAGGCTGAGTCAGTATCTTATGTTAAGCTGGAGTCTTCTTTGGGTACAAAAAAATAAATAAAGTTGAAACTATTTGGTGGGGAACCATTCCTTTTACACTGCTTGTATATTTGGTATTCTTTACAAAAACAAAACAAAAAACAATCCACAGACCCCTGGGAGGTGATTGTGCAGGTAAGTATGTTTATGAGTACTAAGACACTCTTAAGACAAATATCCAAGTTAGCATTAAGAAGGAACTTGAAATGGAAATATATTTTTTCCTTTTGGTAAGCAAGCATTCATTGCCTGTGATGCAAAAAGTTTATAATAATTACTTTACTGTGTATATCAAATGTACTTGATTCTTTTTGAATGAAATGATAGTCAGCAAAATCTACTTCGTATGCTAATTTTTATTAATGTATACTTAGCTTATATTTCTGAGTTAAAATAGTAGAAGTTTTTTCCCATTTGTTTTTATAATTTATAATTATAAAGTGAATTTCTAGAAATATGGTAAACATAGTAAGCTCCAAAAAATAACATTTTTGCTATGACAGAGATGGTGACAAGGATGTTAAAATTCTTGGCTATCTCTTTAGTTACAAAACAGTTATAAAATAGTTATAAAATAGCCTACTTATAAGATAGGCTATTAATTTGAGCCTACTACGACTTATAAAATAACCAGCTTTTTAAAGGTCATAGGGAAGTGAAAAGAGGTAGATGGGTATGACAGTTAAATGCCTTTTTTTTAGGTATGAGTTTTTCTGTAAAGCCTTAGAGAAACCTTTGGCCCAGAAAGTAGTTGAGTAAGGATTAAGTTCTTGCAGGGGGGAAAAAATGTTTGTTCCCTGAAGTTATTATAAGGATCCCAGCTGTTGGGGTACATACTCCCTGGTTATGATTGGCACTGAAATGTCAAAGCTCAAAATCCCAAACCACTAAATTGCCTGCATTAATCAGGCAAGGCTTGTCTATTCCTGTTGTTCTAGATAAGCCAAGAGCTGCCCATCTTAAATCCTTTCATTTTTCAGCTGGGAACATACCTCCCCCACCCCTTCCATTACATACTTTTTTTTTTTCCTAAAGAGAGTCTTTATACTTCTTTATAAAAAGTATTTTACTTAAAAAACACTAACATAAAACTCTTAAGTATTGACTACATAGAGAATGAGAAAAAGAAATAGGACCGCTCAATTGATCATTCAAACAAGAGTATAATTTGACTTTATGTATCTAGATTTGTCAGAGGAGAAACACTTAGATACATAATAATTTAATAGTGTTTAACAGTAATAGCGTATATGATATAATATTATAAAATGGAATAATTTCATATATACTTACATATATATAGAGAGAAACAGAAATGCAGATATAGAGACAGAGATAGAGACAGAGACAGAAACAGAGAATTCCTAGCATGCCAGGCAGCACTTGAAAGCTATTTATTTACATAGGATATCTTTCTTATTAGAGCTCATTCTTTGATAGGCTAGTATATCTTATACTTTTAAAATTTTTGGTCATGACAGGCAGTCTCATTTATCACTCAAAAAAAAAAAAAAACAAAAACAAAAAACAATTTGCTGATTCATCCCAATGATTGCTTAAGATTTTTTCTTCAGTTTTTTAACAGTCAAGTAAATTATTCTAAATACTTTGCACATTTCTTTAGGTTATTCAATGATCTAAAAATCAAAAGTTTGCAAGAAAGAAATCAACCCCACTCTTTCTCACTGTTGTCTTGTAAACCAGTGCCCTTAGGTATATACCATATAGGGAGCTTGTTAAAATCAATATTCTGATTCATGAAGTCCTGGATAGACCCTAAGATTCTCTAGTTCGAATCCAGCTCCTGGCTGTGGCTGCAGCTGTGGACCATACTTTGAGAAATAAGGTTGTAAGTAGTGTTTCAAATAATTTTTTCCTGCCTCTGTATACAACCCTGGGCTGATCTGGCTGTTTTCCTGGTTTGTTTTAGGTTTTAAAAAATGTCTAATGAAGTTCAAAGCACTCTCTCATCTGATTAAGCTGGCTCTTCTCCCAGAGCACCGTTCTGATTAAGCCTAGGACACATGAAATGAGACTGCTGGGGAGGACCTTGGTGTCAGCTCCTTCAGTTATGTTCTCCAGACTTAGAGATAACAATGTGGGTTAGCAGCAGCAAAAGAATGAGTTCTAGATTATAAGGGGAGAAAAGGAAATATATTCTAAACACTCCACATCCCCCCCCCCCATCCCACTCACGTACTCCAGTTTCTATATTAGTCAGGACTTTTTACATTGCAAGTATGGGAAACCCAGTTAAGTGTTCTAAGCAAAAAGGGTGGATTATAATCACATTTTATGGAAGTTCATAATAACAGAACTAGCTTTAGGCATAAATATCAAGGACTCAATTGATGTCATTGGGACAGAATGATAGAACTGACAATGTAATTTAAGATGAGTTCACCGGGAGCCAGTATTAATCTGGACCTTCCCTTATTCCCATATATCCACTATAGGAGGTTTAAGGGATTTGGGGACTGATCAAGGACAAAGATATGACCACATGGTGGCATTATTATACACAAACTTTATTTAGGTGCTATTTTGATAGATTTGCATGCAGGGAAAGACCCTCACAGCATGAGCCTGTCTAGAGGCTATGAGGAGAGGTCACTCTTCAGAAGAGAAGGAATGCAAGGGAACTCTGGATGAGAGGAGTGACTGTGGGCTTACATGTCTAGGTAATGCCACTCAGTAGTATGATAAGGAGTATCTGGATTAGAGTTCCAAAGGAAAGCAATGACTTGGGGTCTTTATGGCTTTGGAGTTCATCTTACCTATAGCTAGCAGACATTGGACATAGTTTCATGAGTTATGCAAAGCAGGCAGGCTCTAAATGGCTAAAATTCTGCTTATTGGGGCTATGTTTAAAACAAATGGGTGTGTAAAAAATTGCATTTGTCACCAGCAGGCTTATGGGCTAACAAGCCTTAGCATGCTGTGAAGAAGTAAACAACCTAGAAACCAATACACAGAGGTAATCTTTGGCTCATTTATACAACAGCCACCAAATGCCATTATGAGATTTTTTATAGTTTGTCAAAATCAAGGTGGAATTCTTAGGTCCCACCAAATGTTTCATTAAATTCAGTTGGAGACAATTCTTGTCGCAGCCCCTCCTATTGTATTCTAGGTTGTTGTTTATTCTTACTAATTTCTTTCTTTTTAGAAATACCTCCAATCACTTCTCTCATAAGTGCATGACTTTTCAAATTTGCTTTTGTTGTTTCTTTTTGGGTATTGAGAAAAGCTAAGGCAAACGTAAAATCACAATCTACTCATCTACTAACTTGAACAGAAACTAAGTTATTTCAACAAATATTTATTGAATGCCTACCACGTGCACAGCAGTAATCAAAACCCTTAACAGCCCTTGATCTCATAGGTATTCCATTCTAGTGGATTCCAAAATGTTTAGCCTAGATTTAAATACAGGGATCAAAATACCTCTAAATCTCAATTATATGGAATGAATGAATGGAGGTTTTTTTTAATACACCTTTTAGCATATCTGAACTCAAGGAACTCAATTAGATTAAAATATGTGTTTTGAATCCTCTCCAATTTTTATTAGAATTGTCTTGTTTTTGTGGTCACAATTTAATTCTTTAGATTAATAACTCATTCTTTTTTTAATTTTATTATGTTATGTTAATCACCATACATCATTAGTTTTTCATGTAGTGTCATTCTTGAGCCATATTTCTACTAAGATCTTTACTCTTAAAGTTATTTTTTAAATCTTAATTACCAAAATCTAGAATACATTTAAAAGTACTCATTTGGTCAAATATTATAAATTCTAGGATGACATGTACACTTTTTCTCAAGGTTCCCATAACATCCACATCATAATTAAGCATTTCTTTGTTGGTTTTTGTTAAATGAAGGGCAGAATTCCATTTTGTTGTTGCTTTTTGTTTTTTGTTTTTTGTGTGTGTATGTGTGTTGTCAGCAAAGCAAGCATTTATCAGATATCATTCTTTTTATATAAATAAATTGGTTTATTCATATTTTAAATCCTCATTACTACTCTGTCTTCCCTATGTAAATGTTTTCAGAATTCAAATTAAGTAGCTATTCCATAAGTTCTTTCTGACTGGGTCATCTGTACATTGTGATACTTTTATTTCTATCTAATAAAAAATCTGGCTCAATTTGGTTTAGTCAATAAAAACCAATTAATTATCTCATACAGTCAAGAAGTTAAGAGATAATAAGGTGGACTGCATGCTGTATGGTATGTGCTGGAAGGCTGGTTTGTATAAGCATACCCTGAATGTCCCTGTTAATACTTACCTTCAGAATGTAGAGATCCCTCTATACTCTCATCAAGCAGAATGTGAAGAAGAATGTATTGTTCAGCATCCGACATAGGGGCTCCAGAGTATCTCCCTTTGTAACATAGAATGTCCAGATGTCAGGCCTTGATCTCCTTAGAACACTGGCTGTTCAAAGAGCGGAAGGGCTACAGATAGTTGCTAGGATAAGTTGCCATGCTATGAAAACTAGCTGCATGTAGATTCCAGCACCAGATGCTTTTTCCTGTTGGCTGCTCCTTGACTCCTGTTTGTAAGTTCCCCCAATGAGCCTATGTCTCAATCCCTGTCTCCAGGTCTTTTCTTTAGCCTCACCAGATCATCATCCACACTTGGCTTAGAGTCTGCTGAAGTGCAGCAACACACATACATAGTAGGATCAGGAATCTGGGGCCATTTTTCTGTCATTCTCTTTCTTAGCTTGTCAGCTTTCTCTTCAGGGTGGTATCCTCCATAGTCTCAGAGTAGCAATATCTAGGACAAGTTCCCTCATTTACCTATCAGAGATATATGATGTTTCTTCAAACACAGAATAAAAG
The DNA here is from genome assembly GCF_002201575.2 of Neomonachus schauinslandi. NCBI lineage: Eukaryota > Metazoa > Chordata > Mammalia > Carnivora > Phocidae > Neomonachus > Neomonachus schauinslandi. The sequence continues at coordinate 36,525,099 of NC_058403.1, read as the reverse complement.
CAATTAGCTCCAGTATTATCAGGTCAACTCAGATCATATGCTCACATTTGACCAATAACAATTGGCAGAGAAATTAGTGGCCTCTGACTGGATTATAGAATTATTTTCTGGCAAAATGACTGCTATTACCATAACTGGTTTAGAAAAGTGGGACCACCATCCTTGGAGCTAGAGATAGGCTGAGCAATTGGGAGGGAAGAAGGGGAGAAGAGCAATGATACAGATGAGATTTGGATTATAGGACTGTGGAGTCCTATAATCGAGAGTGGAGTTTGAGTAATATACTGCTGGAAGAAGCCAGAAAGCAAAAGATTCAGGATAGACATTATTTCTAGAGTGAAATTTGACAAAACAACTGGTTAATCTCTGATGATTTTGACCATCCATATTTATTGGAATAAGAAAAAATAAGGTCTTTATTATATGTCAAAAGCCACAAATACAGGGTTAATTGCTATAATCCATTTATTTGAAGGCCTTTGACACTCTAGTGGCAGTACTTATTCATCCAACTCAAAATCATGCAGTGAAACATACTTTCAATGGAACTATTTTTTTTAAGTAGACTTTATTTTCTTCTTAGTCTACAGTTTTATAAAATACTGATTAGAAGCCGTACTTACATTATTTGATTTACATTTATTTCCTTAAATGATTCAAATGCTTGGTAGATAATGTATTAATTTGAGAGCCCACCTCTTATACAGTTTTGTAAATTGTGGAGTCAAAAAAGATAGCTGGCTTGATTCAAGTTGTTTTAGTACATTAGGCTTGATGTTGGCATAGTCAACAATTTTCTTATAAAGGGCTTTTCCACTTAATTTTCTTTTAAAATTTTCCTAATTTGTGTTGATTTGCCTACTAGGCAGCCCACACAAGAAAGCTGAAAAGGAAGTATGAGATACTGGACAAACTGATCTGACTTTTTACAATATAGATGAATTTTCCATTTATAAAAAAATATTTTGGGATGTTATTAATTAATCAGTTCTCTGGTTCTACCATTTAAATTTTTGAATCATTTTAAGACTGTAGGAAGCCATAATAGAAAAAATATGATGTTGAAGCATTTTCTTTAAACTTCAGAAGATGGAACGGACAAACTTTACTTTAGATTTTTAAATCTTAGGTTATTTAAATAGCCAAGCTAGGTTATAATCTGTTGCTGCTGTGCTATTATCAAGGTTACTGATAGTAAATTTCTTAGAGTAGGTAAGGGAAGAGATTTATAATCACTTAAAAGATACCATCAACAATGTGGTTTAATATAATGTCTTAGATTAGGCTCCCTAAAAGCAGGGCTTGAGAAGGAAATTTTTTTTCTTCTACTTTGCACAACAATACACATTATCATAGACTTTTAGAGAATAAATTTTTATGGGAAACTTACTATGTAAGCATTATGGAATGAATGGTGCCCTCACTCTCCACCCCCAAATCCACATATTGAAGCCAAAAAGTATTTGGACCCAGGATTTTGTGTGTGTGTGTGGGGGGAATAATTAAGGTTAAATAGTTCATAAGGGTGGGGCTCTGACCAAATATGACCAATATCCTTTTTTTTTTTTTTTTTTTTTTAAAGATTTTATTTATTTATTCATGACAGACAGAGAGAGAGAGAGAGAGAGAGGCAGAGGGAGAAGCAGGCTCCCGAGGAGCAGGGAGCCCGATGCGGGACTCGATCCCAGGACCCTGAGATCATGACCTGAGCCGAAGGCAGACGCCTAACCATCTGAGCCACCCAGGTGCCCCGACCAATATCCTTTTAAGAAGAGGAAGAGACACCAGAGATCTATGTCTTTCTGTGAGTACAAAGGAAAGGCCATGTGAGGGCACAGTGAGAAAATAGTTGTCTGGAAGCCAGGCAGAGTTCTCACCAGGTATTGAATTTTCCCACTTTGATCTTGGACTTCTAGCCTCCAGAACAACGAGAAAATAAACTTTTGTTGTTTAAGCCACCTACTCTGTGGTATTACTTGGCAACCCAAGTAGACTAAGACATTAAGTAATTGGTGACAGTACCCAAACTTCTCAATGACTACTTCACACTTAGTATATATTAGATCATTTTCTTCTTCAGACTTGTTATATATTGGTAAAAAATAACCAATTCAGAATAAAAATAGTGATTGAGCTGTACTTGGTGACATCATGTAGACACCAATAGTGACAGATAATTTATTGATTTTGGCATGGAAAACATACTTCTGTAATTATTAATCAAATACTTTATAGGTCAAACTAACTCCCCATGCAGATTTCTCTCTCTTGAAAGATAAAAATATTTTATATTTAAAATATGAAAAAATTTTTTCTAAATATTTTCTATATATCGTGAATAGTCCATTCATCATAGGAGTATTTACACCACTGAACTTGGCAAATGTTACAAATTAGATCTTTTCCCCCATCATGCCAAAGGCCAGTTATTAAACTTTTACCAGCATATCTCTACTTAATATGTATTTAAAACTAAGCCAGAAACCATAAGGAAGTACAAGCAAGTATGTGATATGGCTTTAAATTTTGAGATTTCAATCTAGAAAAGAAAATAAAACTCAAATGCTTGACAGGAGTATTACAAAATGAACTTCTATTTCTGACTTTAATTTTTTCTGTTTTACTTGGAAATGCCAAAGTTTTACAAATCAGCTGTATCATCTTCCAAATTTAACCAACAATGTGTTCCAGTTTCTCCATATCTTTGTCAACACTTGTTATTATGTCTCTTTTTCTTTTTTTATTACAGCCATCTTAGGAGTGGGAATTGGTATTTCACTGTGGTTTGATTTGCATTTACCTAATAATTTATGATGTTGAGAATCTTTTCATGTGCTAAATGTTTATTCAAATGCATTGCCCATTTTTAATTGGGTTGTCTTTTCATTAAATTGTAAGGGTTCTCTACATAGTCTATATACTAGCTCATTATAAAATATGATTTGAAAATATTCTTCCACTCTGTGCATTTTCTTTTCATTTTTTTATAGCATCTTTTGAAGCACACAAGTTTACAATTTTGATGAAATGTGCTTTATTATTTTTATTTATTTTTTATTTTTTTGCTTTTGTTTGTAGTGTCATATCTAAGAGACCATTGCCAAATCTATGGTCTATGAAGGGCTATGCCTACATTTTTTTAAATTTTATTTTATTCTATTATGTTATGTTAGTCACCATACAATACATCATTAGTTTTTGATGTAATGATCCATGATTCATCATTTTTGTATAACACTCAGTGCTCCATGCAGTATGTGCCCTCCTTAATACCCATCACCAGGCTAACCCATCCCCCCCCACCCCCTCCCCTCTAAAACCTTCAGTTTGTTTCTCAGAGTCCATAGTCTCTCATGGTTCATCTTCCCCTCCGATTTTCCCCACTTCCTTTTTCCCTTCCTTCTCCTAATGTCCTCCATGCTATTCCTCATGTTCCACAAATAAGTGAAACCATATGATAATTAACTTTCTCTGCTTGACTTATTTCACTTAACATAATCTCCTCCAGTTCCATCCATGTTGATGTAAAAGTTGGGTATTCATCTTTCCTGATGGCTGAGTAATATTCCATTGTATATATGGACCACATCTTCTTTATCCATTCATCTATTGAAGGGCATCTCGGCTCTTTCCACAGTTTGGCTATTGTGGACATTGCTGCTATGAACATTGGAGTGCATATGGCTCTTCTTTTCACTATATCTGTGTCTTTGGGGTAAATATCCAGTAGTGCAATTGCTGGGTCATAGGGTAGCTCTATTTTTAATTTTTTGAGGAAACTCCACACTGTTTTCCAAAGTGGCTGTACCAACTTGCATTCCCACCAACAGTGTAAGAGGGTTCCCCTTTCTCCACAACCTCTCCAACATTTGTTGTTTTTTGCCTTGTCAATTTTTGGGTTATGCCTACATTTGCCTCTAGGGGTTTTATAGTTTTAACCCTTATATTTAGGAATAAGATCAATTTGGAGTTAATTTTTGTAAGGGTTGTTAGGTGGGGTTCACATTCATATTTCTGAATGTGGATTTCTAGTTGTCCCAGAACTATTTGTTGAAAAGACTACTGTTTCCTACTGAATTATCTGGGTACCCTTATTGAAAAATAATTTACCTTTAGGTAAAAAATTATTTCTGAGCTTTCAATTCTGTTCATTGACCTATATGCCTATTATCATGCCAGTACCACATTGTCTAGATACTATCACTTTGTGTTAAGTTCTGAAATTCTCTTTGTTCCTTTTAAAGAGTCCTTTGGTTTTGGGGGCCCCTTGCATTTCCATTTGAATTTTAGGATCAGCTTGTCAAGTTCTGCCAAAAAAAAAAAATGCAGTTTGAGATTTCATATGAAATGTTGAATCTGTAGATCAACATTAAATTTTTATTATTTATTTATTTATTTATTTAAAGATTTTATTTATTTATTTGACAGAGAGACACAGTGAGAGAGGGAGCACAAGCAGGGGGAGGGGGAGGGGGAGAAGCAGGCTCTCTGCCTAGCAGGGAGCCCAATGCGGGGCTCAATCCCAGTACCCTGCGATCATGACCTGACCTGAAGGCAGATGCTTAACAACTGAGCCACCCAGGTGCCCCCAACATTAAATCTTTAAATCCAGGAACATAGAGTGGATTTCCATTTATTTAGCTTTCTTTAATTTTTTTCAACAGTATTTTATAGTTTTCAGTGTACAAGTCTTGCACTTTTTTGTTAATTTTTTAATTTAAATTCAATTAGCTAACATGTAATACACCATTTGTTTTTGATGAAATGTTCAATGATTCATTAGTTGTGTATAACACCCAGTGCTCATCACATCCCGTGCCCTCCTTAATGCCCATCATCCAGTTACCTCATCCCCCACCGACCTCCCTTTCCACAACCCTCATAAATTTAATCTTAAGTATTTTTTCTTTTTGATGCTATTGTAAATGGAATCACTTTCTTTTTTTTTTAATTTTATTTATTTATTTGACAGAGAGAGATAGTGAGAGCAGGAACACAAGCAGGGGGAATGGGAGAGGGAGAATCAGGCTTCCCGCCCAGCAGGGAGCCCGATGCGGGGCTCGATCCCAGGACCTGGGATCATGACCTGAGCCGAAGGCAGACGCTTAACGACTGAGCCACCCAGGCTCCCGGAATCACTTTCTTAATTTCATTTTTAGATTGTTCATTGCTAATGTGTTGAAATATAATTGATTTTTTATAATGATTTTGAATCTTATGATATTGATGAACTTGGTTGTTGATCTAATTTTTGTAGTCTCTAAGGATTTTCTTTATATAATATCATGTCATCTATAATAGGTATAGGTTTACTTCTTCCTTTTTGTCTGGATGCCTTCCAATTCATTTTCTTGCTTAATTGTCTTTGTTAGAACCTCCAGTTTAATGTTGAATACATGTACTGAGAGTGGACATTGTTCTCTTATTCCTGATCTTAGGAGGAAAGTGCAGTCTTTCATTAAGTATAATGTCAGTGCTAGATTTTTTTTGTATCTTTCATAAGATTGAATAAGTTCTATATACTTTTAGTTTGTTGAGTATTTTTATTATGAAAGGATTTTGGATTTTGAACTATTTTTTTTCTGTGACTACTGAGATGATAATATGTTTGTCATTTTTTTCTATTTATGTGTTGTGCTACAATGACTTATTTTCTTGTTGAAATAACCTTGCACTCCTAGATTATATCCTACTTGGCTATGGTTATACTACTTTTTATATATGGCTGCATTCAGTTTGCTATTATTTTGCTTAGGATTTTTGTGTCTGTTTTCATTAAGAAAATTTTTCTTTTCATTTTTTCCCCTTATGATGGCTTTATATGGATTTAGTATAAAGGTAACACTGGTCTCATACAATGTATTGAGAAAGATTCCTTCCTCTTCTGCTTTCTGAAAGTGTTTGTAAAGACTTATATTAATACCCTTTAAACATTTGGAAGAATGTGCCCAAATAGTCATTTGAGCCTGGGCTTCCTTTATGGAATGTTTATTTATTTATTTATTTTTAATTACTAGCTCAATATTTTTACTTCTTATAGGTCTATTCATATTCCCTATTTCTTCTTGAGTCACATCCTGTAATTTGTGTCTTTGTAGGAATTTGTCCATTTCATATAGGTTATCTATGTTCTTGCTATACCATTGTTCATAGTATAAACCTATACTACTTTTTATTTCTTTAAGGTCAGTAGGAATGTATTGTCTTTCATTCCTGATATTAGAAATTTAAAAACCTCTCTCTTTTTTTTTGCTAAAATCAATTTTTTTTCAAAGAACCAACTTTTGTATTTAATTTTCTCTTTATTTTTCTAGTCTCTTAAATTTATTTTCTCTCTAATATTTATTACTTCTTTTATTCTGCTGATTTGCATTGAATTTACTCTTCTTTTTATAGGTTTTTAATATGAATGTTTAGATCATTGATTTAAGATTTTTTTTCAAATACAGGTTGTTTTTTTTTTTTTCAGTTATAAATTTCCCTCCAAGCACCATTCTAGCTATATTCCTTAAGTTTTATATGCTGTTTCTCTTTTTTATTCATTTCAAAGAGTAATAAAATTTCCATTACAATTTGTTCTTTGACTAATTGGTTATTTAGGAAAAAGTATTTAATTTCCATATATTTATAAATTCCCCAAATTTCTTTGTTATTTTTAATTCCCTTGGCTTGTTTTATGGCTTAATATTCTGTCAGTTCTGGAGAATATCCATGCACACTTGAGAAGAATGTATGTTCTGCTGCTCTTGTTTGGTGTGTTTTATTGATGTCTGTTTGGTCTAGTTGTTTTTTTAGTGTTTTTCAAGTCTTCCATTTCCATGCTTATCTTTTTCCTAGTTGTTTTACACATGGTTGAGAGTGGAGTATTGAAGATTTGTACTGTTATGTTGAATTGGTTATTCTTCCTATAAATTCTGTCAGTTTTTTACTTTATAATTTGGGGTCTCTGTTTATAGGTTTATACAGGTATATCTTGTTTTATTGTGCTTCACTTTATTATACTTAGCAGGTATTGCATTTTTTTTAGAAACTGCAGGTTTTTGACAACTTTTGTTGAACAAGTCTATCAGTGCATTTTTCCAAAAGCATTTGCTCACTTCATGTCTCTGTGTCACATTTTGGTAATTCTTCCAATATTTTAAAATTTTTCATTATTATTATATTTGTTATGACAATTAGTGATCTTTAATGTTACTCTTATTGGTTTGGGGTGCCATGAACCTCACCCATATAAGATGGTGAATTTAATCAATAAATGTGTGTGTTCTCACTGTTCCACTGACTGGAGGTTTCCCATTTCTCTTCCTCTCAGGCCTCCCTATTCCGAGACACAACAATATTGAAATTAGGCCAGTCAATAACCCTACATAATGGCCTTTAATGTTCAAGTGAAAGGAGGAGTCACACATATCTCACTTTACATCAGAAGCTAGAAATGATTAAGCTTAGTGAAGAAGGGATGTCAAAAACTGAGATAGGGTGAAAGCCAGGCTTCTTGTGCCAGGTACCCAGGTTGCGAATGCAAAGGAAAAGTTCTTGAAGGAAATTAAAAGTGCTACTCCAGTGAACACATGAATAATAAGAAAGTAAAACAGCCTTATTGCTAATATGGAAAGTTTTAGTGATCTGGATAGAAGATCAAACCAACCACGACATTCCTTTAACTCAAAGCCTAATCCAGAGCATGTTTTGTTTTTTTTAAGATTTTTTTTTTAAAGATTTTATTTTTATTGATTTGACAGAGAGAGAGACAGCGAGAGAGGGAACACAAGCAGGGGGAGTGGGAGAGGGAGAAGCAGGCTTCCTGCTGAGCAGGGAGCCCAAGGTGGGGCTCGATTCCCTGGTATCATGACCTGAGCTGAAGGCAGATGCTTAATGACTGAGCCACCCAGGTGCCCCAGAGCATGGTCTTCACTCTATCATCCATATGAAGGCTGAGAGAAGTGAGAAAGCTGCAGAAGAAAAGTTGGAAGCTAGCAGTGGCTGGTCATGTTTAAGGAAAGAAGCTGTCTCCATAACATAAAAGTGCAAGGTGAAGCAGCATGTATTGATGTAGAAGCTACAGCAGGTTATCCAGAAGATCTACCTAAGGTAATTAATGAAGGTAGCTACACTAAACAACAGATTTTCAACATAGATAAAACAATCTTCTGTTGGAAGAAGATTCCAACTAGGGCTTTCATAGTTAGAGAGAAGTTAATGCCTGGATTCAAAGCTTCAAAGAATAGGCTTATTCTCTTATTAGGGACTAATGCAGCTTGTGACTTTAAGTTGAAGCCTATGCTCTATAAACAAAGCCTGAATGACAGCACATCTGTTTACAGCATGGTTTACTCAATATCTTAAGCTGACTGTCGACACCTACTGCCCAGGGGAAAAAAAAAATCCTTTCAAAACATGACTGTTCATCGAGAATGCACCCAGTCACCTAAGAACTCTGATGGAACTGTATAATGAGGTTAATGTTGTTTTCATGTGGCTAACATAACATCCATTCTATAGGCCCTGGATCAAGAAGTAATTTTGACTTTCAATTCTTATTATTTAAAAAAAAATACATTTTATAAGGCTTTAGCTGCCATAGATAGTGATTCCTCTGATGAATCTGGGCAAAGTACATTAAAAGCCTTCCAGAACTAATTCACCATTCTAGATGCTGTTGAGAACATTCACAATTCATGGAAAGAGATCAGAACAGCAACATTAATAGGAGTTTGAAAGAAGTTTACCCCAACCTTCATGGATGAATTTAGGTGTCTTAAGACTTCAGTGAAGGAAATAACCACAGATGTGGTGGAAATAACAGAAGTAGAAGTGGAGCCTAAAGATGTGACTGAATTGCTGCAATCTCATGATAAAACCAGAATGGATAAGGAGTTGCTTCTCATGGATGAGCAAAGAAAGTGGTTTCTTAAGTAGAGATCTACTCCTGGTGAAGATGCTGTAAAGATTGCTGAAATGGCAACAGAGGATTTAGAATATTATATAAACTTTTTTTTTTAATTTATTTATTTGACAGAGAGATAGCACAAGTAGGCAGAGCGGCAGGCAGAGGGAAAGGGAGAAGCAGGCTCTCTGCTGAGCAGGGAGCCCGATGCGGGGCTCGATCCCAGGAGCCTGGGATCATGACCTGAGCCAAAGGCAGCCGCTTAACCGACTGAGCCACCCAGGCGCCCCAGAATATTACATAAACTTAGTTGATAAAGCAGCAGCTGTTTTTGAGAGGACTGACTCCCATTTTTGAAAGAGGTTCTACTGTGAGTAAAATCCCATCAAACAGACTCACATGCCACAGAGAAATTGTTCATGAAAGGAAGAGTCAATTGATGCAACAAACGTCATTGTTGTTTTATTTAAAAAAAATTGCTACAGCTACTTCAACTTCATCAACCACAATCCTGATCAGTAAGTGGCCATCAAGATTGAGGCAAGACCCTCCACAAGCTAAAAGATTATGACTTGCCAAAAGTTCAGATGATTGTTAGCATTTTTAGCAATCTTTTAAAATTAAGGTATGTACATTTTTTTTTAGATATAAAGTTACTGCACATTTAAGAGACTATAGTATAGTGTAAAAACATAACTTTTATATGCACTGGAAAACAAAAAATTCATTTGACTTGCTTTATTGCAATAATTACTTTAACGTGATAGTCTGGAACTGAACCTGCAATATACCTGAAGTATGCCTGTATACATTTATAATTCTTGTGTCTTCTGGGTGGTTTAACCCTTTTATCACTATAAAATGTTATACTTTGTCTCTAGCAACATTTTTTTGTTTTGAGATCTATTTTGTCTGATATTAGTATACCCATGCTCTTTTGCTACTGTGTGCATTGTCTATTTTCAACCATCCTTTCACTTTCAACCTATTTGTATCTTTTAATTTTGACTTATTTGTACCACAGAATATAAAACGTGCCTCTTGCAGACATCACATAGTTGGATTTTACTTTTTTTTAAGCTATTCTACTGATTTCTGTTTTTTTATTGGTATGTTACACCCATTTACACTTAGTGTAGTTGACAATAAGGTAGGATTTACATATGCCATTTTGCTATATGTTTTATATGTCTGTGTCTTTTTGATTCCTCATTTTCTCCACTATAATCTTATTTTGTATTCAAGAGATATTTTCTCGTGTACCAATTTAAGTCATTTGTCATTTCTTTTACTATATGTTTTTGAGTTATTTTCTTAGGTCTTGCCCTGATATTTTCCAGGAGGTTTACTTAATAACTAAACCGATCTAGTTTGGATTAATACCAAGTTAATTTGAATATTCAAAGATATGAGCACAGTGCTACACATGTGAGTGGACTCTAGATCCCCAGGAATATATTAGAGAAATTCAAAGCTTCAAATGGACATTTCATTCTTAGCTTTCCTTTTAAGTGCTTTTGGTCACTTCTTTTTTGCCCCAACTCTTGTTACAGCCTCAGGCAGTTATGATTTAAACAGTTGCTGCTGATTATTTTTGACAACCCTCCTCACCCCCTGGGAAAAAGCTGTTTGCACTTGAGTTAGCTTTGAGTCAGGTCAAATAAAGACTAGCCCTGTAAATGGGGGTTTCCATAGAATTGCCAGACAGATAAAATAATGACAATTTTCTGAAAATGATGTTTTTGAGAGCTCCAATTGCAATATGTCCTCTCCAGTCGGCAGCTAAACTGCTGCTTTTCATCAAAATAGTAGGGCTGTTAGTTTTTGAAGCTACCATTGAACTAAGAAGGGAATAGGAACAGGGCAAGTTAATATACAACCAAGGTCACTGTTTTTACTCAGATTCAGTATTTTTTTTTTCCTTGAATAGTTCTATGGATTGTTGCTAACCTTTGGCTAATGTCAAGAATACTGAAAAAGTTAATTTTTAATTTTTTTTTGGTCAGTGTTTTTGCTGCTTTTATGGAGGAGCAGATTTTTGTAGGTCCTTGCTGCACCATTCCCACTGATGTCCCTCTATTCATTTTTATACCCTAACAGTGATGGTATTTGGGTAATTTTAAGTTTTTGGTTATTATGAATAATGTTGCTATGGATATTTATGTTCATGTCATTCTGCACATATGTGCATGCTTTCTCAAGGTCACAATGCTAGATTTCTAAGGTTCATCAATTTCAGTTTTCCTCTTCTTTCAAGCATGAAAGTGTTATAGGAGAATGTTAAATTTTCTTGACTCTTTGAAACTAGGTGGGGCCATAGGACAGTTCTGGCCAAGGGATTGTAAGCACAGTCAATATGATTTTCAAACTGAACTATGTAGTCAGGGAAATTATCTCCTCTCTTGTCACGATTATGGAAGAACACTCCTGTTTTGAAGTCAAAGCAAAATATCATTGCTTCCTGGATTACTAAGTCACTACATGAAGGATATTGGCTCAAAAGGTCTTTTATATCTTCATAAATTTAAAAATAATTTTGTCAATTTCTTCATAAAAGCCTGATGAAAGTTTGAATAAAATGCATTTAATTTTTTGAGAGAAAACTGAGCTCATAACAATATTGATTCTTCCAATCCTTAAACATGTAATATCTCTCTATTCATTTAGTTCTTTAACTTATTTCAAAAATATTATGTAATGTTCAGTATACAGGTCTTGTATATCTTTTCTTAAATTTATTTCTTAGAATTGTTATACTACTTTTTAAAAGATTTTATTTATTTATTTGATGGAGAGAGACACAGTGAGAGAGGAAACACAAGCAGGGGGAGTGGGAGAGGGAGAAGTAGGCCTCCTGTGGAGCAGGGAGCCCAATGCAGGGCTCGATCCCAGGACCCTGGGATCCTGACCTGAGCCGAAGGCAGCCGCTTAACCGACTGAGCCACCCAGGCGCCCCTTTTACATTATTTTAAATGATAGCTTTTATACCTTTATTTTCTAATCATTTGTTGCTAGTATATATAAATGTAATTGATTTCTTCTAAATTTTTAGCTTGCAATATTGTACTTAGTTGTTCTAGTAGTTGCTTGTAGACTACTTTGGATTTTTAAAATTTATAATCTTGTTATCTCTTGATAAAGACATTTTACTTCTTCTATAATATTTATGGATCTTGTTTCTTTTTCTTCTTATAGTGTTCTGGCTAGAATCTCCAAGACAATGCCAAATACAAGTAATTTAATAGGACATCTTTGCCATATTCTCTATCTTACTGGGAACTTTTCAATATTTTACCATTTATTTTAGTGATTTTTTTTCACAGCTGTTCTTTATCAGACTGAGGAAGTTCCCTTCTCTTCATAGCTTGCTGAGAGTTTACTGTGTGTGTGTGTGTGTGTGTGTGTATGCTAAATGTTGTCAAATACTTTTTCAGCATCTATTAATGTGGTATATTATTTTCCTTCTTTATAACATGCTGTATCATTGGTAAATTTCTAATGAATTCTCATGATACATCTCAATTGGTCATGATGCATTTTCCTAATTATACATCGCTGACACCTTTTCTGCATCCTTGGGAACAGGTAATATTGATTTGTAAACTTCATTTGTTGTAGGATAATAACCAGAATTTAGTATCAGATCTATGCAAAGCCCCAAATGGATTGAGAGCTATTCTTTCTTCTTTCCTGAAAGACTTGATGTAAGACTAGTATTATTGATATTATTCCTTAAATATTGGACATAATGCACCGGTGAAGCTTTCCAAGCCTGGAGGTTTCTTAGTGGAAAGGTTGTTTGTTTGTTGTCATTGTTGTTGTTGTTGTTTTGTGTGTGTTTCCTGTGTATATAAACTTTCTGCATATATAAAATTACTATGCACATAAAAATTTCTTCAATCCATTAGTTGTTTATATAAATCTAGATCAGCAGTAATTTTCTCTCAGCATATTGAAGATGGAAGTCCATTAAATCATCATATTAATTGTATTTATAAGCCAGCTATCAGTGTAAAAGTTACTAACTTGAAAGTAGTAAGAATTTTTTCTCTGACTCCTTTAAACCAACCAAGCAAAAATCTTTCTCTATACTTTCATATTCTACATGAGATCACATGACAATTGCTATTTATTTATCCTGCTTGAGATTCTTAGAATTTCTTTGGGAATTCATTTGTCTATTTCATTTGTTGTAGGATAATCCCCAGAATTTAGTGTCAGAACCATGCAAGTCCCCCCAGATGGATTGAGAGCTGTTCTTCCTTCCTTAATTTTCTGAAAGACTTGATATAAGACTGGTATTATTGATATTATTCCTTAAATATTGGACATAATGTATCAGTGAAGCTATCCAGGCCTGGAAGTTTGGAGATTCCTGAACTTCTTTGGGGATTAGTAATTTTCTCATTTTGGAAAAATTACCAGCCATCATTTACTTACATATTTTGTTTTATATTCTTTTTCTTTTTTATGCAATTCTGGTTAAACATATGTTGACCTTCTAATTCTATATTTGTTATATGTTACAAGAAATAGAATAATAATCATTCAAAGATGCCCATATTCCTAAGCCCCAGACCTGTGAATATGTCACCTCTCATGGCAAAAGAGACTTTGCAGATGAAATTAAGGTTAAGGTCCTGAGATGGGAAGGCCCTGGATTATCAGAGTGATTTCAATTTAAATACATGTGTCCTTAAAAGTGGGAAATGACAAAATAAAAGAGTGTTTCAGAAAAATTCAGCTTGAGAAGGACTTGCCCCACAGTTGCTGGCTTTGAGATATAGAAGGGCACCATAAGCCAAGAGATATGGCATTCTTCAGCAGATATGTAATACCCTTGGATTGCAGCCAGTAAGAATAGAGGGACACCAGTCCTGTAACAACAAGGAACTGAATTTTTCCAAAAACCCAGATGAGCAGGAAATAGATTTTCCTTTACAACCTCCAGAAATAAATGCAGTCTGCCCATACCTTGATTTTAATCCAGTAACACCTGTATTGTACTTCCAACCTACAGAACAGGTCTGTTCTGAACAGAACTGAAAAGTAATGATTTGTGTTGTGTAAGATGCTAAATTGTGGTAATTTGTTATGACAGAAAAAAAACCCCTAATATATGTGTTAATAGTTATTTATTTTCTAAGTCATTATCTTTATATGCTCCATTGATGATACTTTCATCTGATTTATCTACCAGTTCATGAATTCTCTTTTCAGCTCTACCTATATATTTGCTAAAGCTATTCATAATGTTTTTGTTATAATTATTATTACTTGTTTCCCTAGAAGATTGGTTTGACTTTATTGGAATCTGATTTTGGCATTCTGATAAAACTTTACAATTATTTTTATATTTTATTCCTTGTAGCATAGTAAGCAAACTTATGAACTTTTCTGGAAATTCTGATAAGAAAATTATGCAGGTATGTTTCTGCTCTGTTTTATCTTATTTTTTTCTCACAATACCATGTTTACATGTTTGATTTTTTAACTTAATTTGATTATTTTTCTTGGGAATCTTTTGTTCTGGTATGAAGCTATTTGTGCTTGCTTTTGCTAGCCACTTGGTGGCAATGCTAAGCAGGAATAATTTTAAATTAAATTTGTTCTTGAATTTTGTTTTGTTTTGTTTTTGACCATACTGATGTTGTGACTTTGGAGATCTGCAAATATAATGGAAGATTATCCTATATTAATTTAATTTATATGAAATTATGTATTTATATAAATATTTGCCCAATTTCATAATCAGTGTTAAAGAATTTTTATTGTTGTTGTTACTCTGACATGCAGTTAGGACATATTTATTTCTGATTCACAATAAAACTGAGGGTACAGACTTTGGGTTCTGAATTTTATCAGAAGAGTATCTGATATTTTACTCTACAACTTGGGCAAGACTTGACTTTTTCTTTTCCTCCATATAACCAAAATATCTTTGTAAATCATAGCTTACATTTTCAGTTTGGCAGATGCCCTTTGGGCAAAAATGCCTTCACTGATCAACTTATATCTTTGGATTCAAGCCTTTATTCAGAGTTTGGCTTGTATTTCTTTACCATCTTTCAATTCTTCGGTCATTTTAACAGGAAGGTTTTATTTATTTTTCAGCATTTTTGGTAACTTTCAGTTAGAAGATATGTCTGAATACCTAACTTGTAATATTCCTGAACATTACTAATTTATTAAACACATATTTATTGAGGATTTATCAATTGATATATATATCACTTGACAAATATTGAGGATTTTGATCACTTGGAACTTAACAGTTCTGTAACAAAAACAGATACACAAGAAAAAATATGGTAGATAAATGTTATAAAGAGAATGGAAAGGAACTTTGAGATTATCTAGATCAATATCCTTACTCATGAAACTGTGAGGTGTTGTTGATTATGTAGACTCTAAACTGCAAACTCGACTATCAGTCACCCTGAATCCCAGATCAAAGTTCTTCTCACTCTACTATATTGATTTACTTCCATTTATTGTTTGCCAGTGTTTGTAATAGCGGGATTCTGTTTCACCCTGTGGATCAACCTGGTTGTAAGCTTAAGTTCTTTAAGAGAACTCCTTCACAGCTCCTTAAGGAAAATTTTTGCATGAGGTTTTAAAATGTAAACTGCTACATATTATGTTCTTCTGAGTTCTACAAAGGTAGTAGGCTCCCTTTAAATCTACTTGATGTATTCAATTTAACCAGGATAAGACAAAAAAGTTGTGTAATTTTACATAAAAAACCAAAGGAGAAAACTGAAATAATTGATTGGAGATCCAGTCTGTGCTACAGGCACAAATTAGGACAGGGAAGATAAAACGCACAAAGGATTAAGAAACCATCTCTGAAAAGTATCAGTTAACAAGTATTCAAAAGTGTGGGGGACATATGTGAATTTAAAATTAAAACTTATTTTTTCCTCAGTGAGTCACCCCTTGATTACCCAATGAACACCTTTACCTAATAGTGAACCTATGCCATTTGGATCAGAATTTCTTTCTAGACAATTTTCAATGGGATTATTTGTTTTTTCTATAAGCATTTTTCTACCTTTGTGGCCAAAGATTTTTACAACTGCTGTTCCAAAACACTTGACATTTTACCACAGAACATTAAATTGCCACATTTCCCATCCACATAAATGTTCTCCTTTCACATTTCTTTTAAAGACCTTTCTTCCCACAAAACATTATTTTGGGAAAGTCTTTCCATATTAGCACTGACCAGAGCAAGAATTTTATGTTGTTGTTTTTTTAATTATTCCCTAAAAATAGACTTTATAAGGTCATTTTTATCTGCTTTTTGACAACTTGTCTATGGAAGAAATTTTTTTTCTTAAGATTGGATATAGAGTAAAATACTAGATATTACTTATGTATTAGTAGTAATTTCTATCATCTACTGAGTGCTATCTGCCAACCACAGTTCAAAGTAATTTCCTGAGGATCTTATTTAATTCTCACAACAATATCCTGAAATAAGTACTACTATTTCTCCTATTTTATAGATAAGAAAGCTGAGACTTGCTAAAGTGAAGTAACTTGCTTAAGGGCACATAAGTACTAACTGGCAGAACAGACATTCAAATGAAGACAGTTTGGCTCTAAAGTCTACACACTTCAGTGCTGGCTATCTGACTTTCTGTTTACTCTACTTACTTGAGCCAAACAAGTTCCCCAACAGGTAAGGTTATATGTTATTTTATTATAAGAGCCATAATTTATCTTGTATTCTGATTTTTTGATTTTGGTGATTTCTTTAAATTTTGTACTTTAAAATGTAGGCTTTTATGAGATAGGGATTGTGCATTTGTTCTACACCATTTATATTATAATTCACAGACACATACACACACATATGTGTTATAGTTTGAATATTTGGAGACCATACTGTATATAAAGTTTTTCTTTTTAACTTCTTTCTCTTCCCAAGTCATAAAGTTAAATAAGCATTTCATATTATTAGATATTAAAAGCAGAAATAAGATTTAAGAATGCTTAGAAATTCATCACATAAATGTTTTATAAAACTACAAATTCATTGCTACTCACTCACATTTCTTCCATTTCACTATGATTAAAAGTACTTAGATGTTTATGTTCATCAATTCATATTCCACTTAGACCCACAGATATCATTTGTCATTTTTGTATGCCCATTGCTCCCTTCTAAAATTTATCTTCTTTTGCTTCTAATGACCCACTAGTATAAAATTTCTTGAGAGATTGCCATACAATATAGGAGACATTTGCCTTCAAGCAGAAAAGAGAATGGGTCTAGTAGATTATACTTTCATACAGTTAAGAGTGCCAGAGTGTAAGTGCCTAATTCCTACCATCTAATCAAGACAATCTTTATTTATACTCTAGATTCTGGTCTAGAACAACCTTGTGGGATTGAAGTTTGTGTGTGGCCTGAAATCTTGCCTTGCTTGATTTATTTCCCCTTCCCTGTCCTATGAATCTACTTCTTTACTGGTTTCCCTGGGGAGCATTTTCTTAATAAATCACTTGAAGATGAATTATCAGACATAGGATTGTCTTCAAGGGAACCTTCTGTAAGACAGAATGTCTTTATATGTAAATCTTTGCATATAACTCTCATAATATTCTTAATATATCTTCTTAGATTTGGAATGACTATGTCAAAAAGAGTGAACATTTTTATGGCCTTGACATTTGTACTAATATTCATTCTTCCCACGTTATAAGAGTATCAATACAGCAGCAGTCTCTGCAATGATTTACTGCAACATGGACTGTATAATTTTAGCTAATTTCTAACATAAAAGGTGAATTCTATTTTTTAAATTTTTATTGGTTACTTCCATGGGATTGTGAGAAGGAGAAGATAGTTAGAAATCAGTGCACATGTTATTATTTTACCTGTACCTCTAAAGGCTCGGTTCTACATATATTTCAATTGAATAAAAAAATTTTAGTTTAAGTCAGACACACAACTCTCTGTTTCGGTCTATGATAATAACAATTGTTCTTTTTCAGTTCCCCTTTGTTTTGCTAATAACCTTAGAAATTTGATAGTATTATTTTGTCCTCATAGATACTTTTTTCTGTTCCACAAATGTTTATTGATTACCATCTACTTCCTAGAATTGGTTCCAAGAAATGGTAAACAACACAGAAGTACATCCTGCCAGCATCCTAATAGTGGATAGAGACAATCACACAGGCAAATAGAAGACAATGTGAGAAGTATGCTAGTGAGGGAAGTACAGTTTGCTTTAGAGAGCATTCTGAAAAAAAAAGATTTCAAAAATCAGAAAAGGAATTCTTTTTAGTGGATGTCTAAACTGAATGAAGAATTGAAATTAGTCAGCTGGAAATAGGCATGGACCAAAAGAATTTATGAGGGTGTTTCAGGAAAATTAAATGTTTAGAGTTAAGGAGAATACACACTTTCATGGAAGTGAAAAAATTTGCTATTGTCCAAGATATTATCAGAAGCTAGTTGATGAGGAATCTTGCAGGACATATTATGAAGTTTAAACTTACACATAAAAGCATGGGAAGTCATTGATAAACTTTGGATTTGGAGAAAAATATTATCAGGCTTCTGTGTTAGTAATATAATTCAGCTTGATGCATGGAAAATTGACTAGAGGAAGGTTAAGATAGAAGAAGAAGTAAGGAGTTATAAAGCAGTTAAAATTACCAGGTTAGAAATAATTCCGTGTGGATGATTGGTAGTTGCAATGTAGATAGAAGTAAATTCCTATGGAATTATATAAAATTCATGGAATTTGTGGTTGAATGGATATGGAAAAAAAATTGAAGAGGAAGGAGTGAGGGTTGATATGGAGATTTGTCTTTGGCAGTTAGGAGGAAATATATGTCATTCTTCAAGACAGCGACTAGAACATAAAAATAGGTTTGAGACTGAAGATGAAACATTTATTTTTTAAAATACTAAGTCTGGGGGCGCCTGGGTGGCTCAGTTGGTTAAGCGACTGCCTTCGGCTCAGGTCATGATCCTGGAGTCCCTGGATCGAGTCCAGCATCGGGCTCCCTGCTCGGCAGGGAGTTTGCTTCTCCTTCTGACCCTCCTCCCTCTCATGCTCTCTGTCTCTCATTCTCTCTCTCTCAAATAAATAAATAAAATCTTTAAAAAATAAAAAAAATAAATAAATAAAAAATAAAATACTAAGTCTGAGGTGTCAATAGCAGATTCAAGTAAAGATATTCAAGATATAACTGATATAGAACATGTTTTAACATTCAATCAGTTCTGGGATGGAGATCCAGGTTTGAAAGAAAACAGCATACAAATGGCCCTTGACCATAGAGGAGGGTGAGAGCACAAAAAGCAAGACCAGAGTTAGAAAAAGAAAGAGGGTAAGATAGAAATTTGAATGATACAGTATTTATTTATTTAGTTAGCTCTGTTTGTTTCACGTTTTTATTTAAATTCCAGTTAGTTAACATATAGTGTAATATTAGTTTTAAGAGTAGAATTTAGTGATTCATCACTTACATACAACACCCAAGGCTCATGAATAATACAGTATTTGAAATATATATATATATATATATAAATGCAGTGGAGGAGTAGCCAGAGAGAAAAAAAAAAATGTTCTCAGAAAAGAAAGTAATTAATGGGTAGGTCAGAAAAAAATGACTGATGATTAATCAATGGTTTATCAGTAAGGATTGGTAACAATGGAGAAAGTTTTTTTTTTTAAGATTTTATTTATTTTTTTTATATGAGAGAGAGCATGCACACGCAAGTGAGAGAGAGAGCACAAGCAGGGGTAAGGGGCAGAGGGATGCGGAGAAGCAGACTCCCCACCAAGCAGGGATCCAGATGCGGGACTCCATCCCAGGACTCAGAGATCATGACCTGAGCCGAAGGCAGAGCTTAACCGACTGAGCCACCCAGGTGCCCCAAGAAAGTTATTTAGTAGAGTTATAGGGAATACAACTAGATTGAAGTGAATTGTAGTATACATCAGTTTTTTTAGAAGGATGACTTGGTAAGAGAGAAGAGAAATATAATCTGAAGCACAGATTGGCTGATTTTTTTTTTTAAATTCAGTTGTTAGTTTTCTTATTGTGAATTGGTTTTTATATAATAAAAGATCACAGAACTTGAGTTAAGGCAAATTAAATCCAAGTGATGATGCCTAAATAGTGTGATTGCATAGTCCCAGTATGTTATTTCTCATAACTTTTTTTTATAATTGTAAAACTGTCTTCGTACTTCACAAAATATTTTCACAACTATTTCATTTGACTCTTACAAGAGATGTCGGGCACCTACAGGGAAAATATTTTGTTTTGATTGAACAAGTAAGAGAATTAAAGCAGCTTAGGACCTTTACATGTCTGTCTTTGTTGTCACTAGAGCCAAGACTCTAATTCAGGTCTTCTTTTAATTCATCATTCTGTCTTTTCTTAGAGTCAACTTCTGTTCATATACTTTTATTTTGTTAGAAATTGAGAAAGGAGAGAGCTCAGGAATCATAGAAAAGGTATCTTCAATTAAAATTTATATTTTATAATCTATCTACACAGGTAGCTTGTCTTGGAGTTATTACCTCAGCTCTAATTCTGATGTTGCTACTCTCTGGCTGCGAAATATTTATTCAGTCACTAAACCTCTCCAGACTGCCAGTTTCTTCAACTAGACAATGCAAGAGTTGGTTTTGTCAATCTCTAAGGTACCATCCAGCTCTGTAGTTCTCTGCTGCTTGTATGACTTTGACCAGTTAATGATTCTTCTAGTTCATTCTACTTAGAACACAATAGCATAAGAAATTCTTAATATAATCACAAATATTTAAGAAAGAAAAGTCCTTTTGCATTTCTTTTTTAGTTGACAAGATAACAAATATCATTATTATTCACAAATATAATTAAATGGTTTACTTCTTCTTTCTCTAGTTTTATTGCCTGGTTCTTCTATGGACACAGAAGACACTACTTGAAACAAAGATGTGCATTTTAACATTATCCTGACTTAGGGTTAGAGTAGGAGTAGGTACAGCTACCTTCTCACCACCATCCCTGTTCTTTGGTTCCATTGCTCTCTTTTTCACTCATAGATTGAAAGAAAAGTCTTATGTGGGTCTTAGGTCATTGATGGGAGTGCAGTGTTGGGGTGGAAACTGAGCAAAGTCTGGGGGAAGAGATGGTCATCACTCTGGCTCAGAAGTAGATTTACCATAAAGTTAATGAACTCAAGCTAATGAATTTAATTTTCTTAAAGCTTAATGAACCTTCACAGAGGCTCACTAGTGTAAGTCCCTTCAAGTTCCTGGGGGAGGCTCTGGCAACATATTCATAAACTCTTTTTCTTTAAAAAAGGGGGATGGGGCAAACAATACTGTATAAACATAATGAGCCACAAAAACTGATTCATTCCTGCTCTTGCTGGTCACTCAAGTGGACATGTGCTGACTTCATTTAGCTGGTGGTCCCAACTGGATGATAATTGAGCACTGACTTATCTTCCCTATGGTTCCCTGTCGGTGACAGTAAATCATGGTTATTTGAGTAAAGGGTTATCATCTCTTAATCTGTTCCCTTGATCAGTATCCCCTTTGTAACCAGTCCATGATGGCTTTTATTTTGTTTTTTTCTACAGGGACAATAAAACTAATAATGGTTATTTTATCTAAAGTTTTATTTTTTTAAACCCAAATTATTATACTTATTATGTATCTCCCACCTTTCAGTTCTTATTCCATACTTACCCTCTCTTTCATTAAGCCGTGGGTAATATACCTAGTAGTCTACAGTAGGAAATAAAAGATTCTTTTAAAATAGATAGGAAATTTAAAATATTATCTCCTTTGATTTTTAATGATTCTTATAGTATTTGAAGGGAATTGTCTAGTAGTGCTGAATCATACATAATGCATTCCCTTGAATAAACTACCTGGTTGCCCCAGAAACATTAATTCTTAAAATCATATGGTTGATCTGAACTACTTCTTTATTTAAAAGTTCTCAGTATTATGGGGATATTTTCATTTGATGTAACAATAGATAGAATTTGTTTTGATTTACCTTATTCAAGTTCAGTATTTTTTTTTTTTTACCAGCATAACAGAGATTATGAGAAAATAATCTCTTCTCCATTTTGCCTATTTATCTGGGCCAATAGAGCTTTTTATATTCTTGGAGATATATAGCATCTTGGGGATTTCATTACACTTAATATGTACAGGTATGGTTTTGATAAATGCTCATAAAATATCTCAGATGCTTGGGCACAGAAGACATTTATTCTACATAGTTTATCTTCTAATGGTTATTTTCATAGCTATGATATGGCATTAAATACACAATTAAAAAGATAAAGAACAGAGAAAGAGAATCAACAATAAAAAATAGATGAAGAGATCAATATGTTTTAGGAAGATTTGTATTTTCAACATAAAAAGTCAAATTATTTGGGTAAATAGATACCCAATTGAATATACAATTTAAGTGCAATCTAACGGTAATGTGTAATATTGTACCAATTAAATAACGTTAAATAACACTGGATTTCTTTTTTATTATAGTCAACTATGCTAAGTAAGATTACTCCTGACTTAAATAAAATGTATTACAAAGAAATATATCAATGAGACCAAAATTAAACCCAAACAAAAGTAAACCAGTTATCTTACATTCCCTTTACATTATTAGTATTACCATTTGTCATTTAAAATATTTCCTTCATGGAGATTGTCTCTCAGTTTAATATGTAAATCTTAACAGTTAGTCTGGTTCCTAAAAACCTGGGATGTCCTGCCACAATATATACACATTGTGCTTCTATAATGAAGATAATTCAGACATACAACAGCCTACTTCCCAGAGGAATAATGATTTATGAAGAAAAAGGTACAGATGTTTGCTTTACCTACTCTACAGACTGCCCACTCTTAGTTAGAAATGATTGGCATAGAGTGTTTATGATTTACTTTAGAGTTGGAAAAAGTAATTATATATATATTATATAAATATTATATATGTATATTAGATTATATTTGTAAGGATAATCTATAGATAAGGAATAGTAAGCAGGGGTCAGAATGGTAGCCAACAAGAAATTTGCCACTGATATGCAGAAAAATAAAAATGAATAATAATTGACCCAAAGCATAAAATAGAATATGAGAGTTTAAATAGACCCCAGGATAAATATTAAATGAGATAGAACCTAATTAGGGCCAGACTCTATCCTCTTAAACAAGGGAAGCAGCTGTATATCATCAACCTACATTTCTTAGGTTGATAATACTAGCAGTGGGTTACAAAAAATGTTTTGGATAATTTAGATACTACAATAGCAGAATTGGCCCTGAGATAAAAAAAATGATTTACGGGGCACCTGGGTGGCTCAGTTGGTTAAGCGACTGCCTTCGGCTCAGGTCATGATCCTGGAGTCCCGGGATCGAGTCCCGCGTCGGGCTCCCTGCTCGGCAGGGAGTCTGCTTCTCCCTCTGACCCTCCCCCCTCTCATGTGCTTTCTCTCTCTCTCTCTCAAATAAATAAATAAAATCTTTAAAAAAAAAAAAAAGAGAGAGAGGTGGGTGACTGCCCAAGAGGAAAGACACCTTTCCGCGTCAGAACATTTAAAAAAAAAAAAAAATGATTTACAGAGGGAGATTACATTATGCAAAAGGAGACATAGTAAGCATATTTTTAATGTATTAGGATGATTCAAAATACTGTATAAAGTCTAAATGTAGTTGTAACCTGACTATATAAAGCGATTATTGTAGGTGTTGCTGGTGTCCCCTGCCCATATCCACTTTATTGGCTGGTATGTCCATCAAACTAGTTGTGGGGGGCTGTGTTAACAGCTTACACTTGGGACACTTGTTACACTTTGCACCCCAGTGAAGTCAGTGACTTTCTATATGGGAGCACTGTGGTCTATTTGCCTTACCTCAGGAGGATGAATCTGCAATGTGATTTATACACCAAAGCATGCTCATGAATCAGATCAAGGCTAGAATTTATGTGAGACTATACTCTTGCTCAACTCTTTTCCTTTCCCTATTTTGCTTTCCTGATTTTCCTGATAATAATTTCCTTAATTAATTTCACGCACCTGAATCCCTGACTCTGGCCTGGCTTTGCTTGTGTGGTGCCCAACCTTAGAGAGTTAGTATCAAAAGTGGTTGTGGGAAGGACACCAAGGATTTGATTACAGAGATGACTCATCAGCTAGCTACCTGACAATGAGTACTCTGTCACTTAAGGTAAGTGGAATATTAATCGTTCTTAGCATTCTGTAGCAGTTTGTCACTAAGAACTGTCATTAAGAATTTACTGTGGTGAACTGGGAAAGGATAGAGGTGGAGGAAGGTGCACTTATTCATGTAACAGCAATAACTGATTTTTTAAAAGAACAGGGAACATACTTATGATAAGGGCATAGAAACTAGGTGGCTATTGCTGAGTACCAATGATGCTTACAAGAGAGAAAATGATAGATTCCAGATGATCAATCACCAATTTAATACAAAATGTGAAAATCAGAGGGCCTCAATGGCAGTGTTTAAAGATATAGTCATCTCCTGCAACTGAAAGTTGATCACACCGAAGAGTAGGTTCGGGAACTTTATGCAGAAATAGCAAAACTCCGGAAAAAGTTGAATTCTCATCTCCAGCAAGTCTCTTATGCCTGATAGGAAAAAAGTAGGACAGACTGAAAAATGGGGATATCTGGATATAGGGACTTGAGAACATTGAGCACCCAGATTCCCTTGACACTGGGCTTCTAGATGCGGCCAACTCCAACATGTCGAAGGGTAGCAACTACTGCCCCACCTCCCATTTCTTTTACTTGTAGTTCTTTCAGAGGCCTCAAATCAGTGAGGTGCCCTATAGGATAATGCTTCCTGAGTTAGGATCTTCTCCAGCTTCCTGTACAGGCCACCAAAAAGAAAAAAAAAATCTATTTCAGAAAATTTCAGCATGGCCCAACTGGTGAAATGCTGAGAGAAAAGAAAAGGAGAGAAGGATTATAGGCTGAGGAATCGTAAACTATGTGTCTTGACTATGTTTTATTGACAAGGAATGGAAAAGTATACCTGGGAGAGCATGCTGATGAAGTTAGATCAACAGAGGTAGAACATAAACCTGG
The DNA here is from genome assembly GCF_002201575.2 of Neomonachus schauinslandi. Classification (NCBI taxonomy): domain Eukaryota; kingdom Metazoa; phylum Chordata; class Mammalia; order Carnivora; family Phocidae; genus Neomonachus; species Neomonachus schauinslandi. The sequence continues at coordinate 36,500,101 of NC_058403.1, read as the reverse complement.
TTATGGTGTTTGTGATATGGAGACAATTTCCTACCAAACAAGATTTAACATTCTGGCCAGGGCAGCAAAGAGAGGGTGACTAGTTCTAATTCAGTGTTATGATGGCTCTTGGAAACTGGGAGGCAAGATGGAGATAGATAATAGCCAGTATCATATAAAGTAGAAATTCCAGAATTGCTTGGAAGGCCATGAAGGAAGGGGCAAAATCACTCAGAGAAGTAGGTGTATTAGTGAATTAATTATATAAGATCAGGAGACCCACCAGCTGTATATGTTTTTCGGGAGAACCCTTATTTGTTAAGGGAGCAAAGGATGTACAAGTCAAGGGGGACAACAGTGATATTGAGAGGCTCTGTAGGCTGATACTTATGGTAAGAAATTCTGAACCATAACTGTGATCACTGACATCCCAACAGGAAAGGCCAGGTGGCAACAGTTAACAATCAGAAGTAAGATGGTTATTATCATCCTAATGGCCATCAATTTCTGAGTGTCAGCCAGCGTGACATGACTGGTGGGGATCTCTAACAGTGGATACCAAATTATGGTTTTCCTAGAGAAGCACTTCCAGATAAAATACTAGGCATGCAGTTATATTTAAATTTCAGATAAACAATGCTCAATTTTTTAGTATAAGTATGTCCTAAATATTGCACGGGACGTGTTTATATTTAAAGCATTTTATTTATCTGAAACCTAATTTAACTGGTGCTTTGTGGTTTTATTTGCTATTCCTGACACATTTTTTTTTTTCTTAAAGAGAAGATGGCCAGCCCACAGTATTGTTTAATATATATAATTAAAGGTTTTTAAGAATGGTAAGGTATGGTCAGCCAGCCCCACTATCCCTTTCCCATGTTACAGACTTAAGCAAGTTTTCACACTTGGAATTCAATAGCTAATGGAGAGATTAGGTCCCTTTGAGGAAGTATATATACTAATGACTCCCCCAAGTGTTCTCCACAGAGACTTAGGTTCATTTATTCAGTAATAATTCATTGAGGAAAAGAGAATACCTAGACCTATTAAAGGCTTTTGAATAGAGATTCTATATTTACACCAAAGACAAAAATGTATCATCTTTGTGTCATGCCTGTTAGAGAACTGGTGCATGGGAATTAGGCGATAAATGGAGTCTTAGTCCGGGACTGTATTATAGCAGGTCCACTGAGTCCACAGTCCTGTACCTCATCATTTCCTAGTTCCCTTCAAGTGTCACTTTTACAGCATCCGGCAAATTGTGTATATAATACTTAAATTCTTGTTCTGATGCCTCAAAGTGGAGGTCTGAGTCAACCCAGGCTAGCCACTTAGACAATAAGAAACAATAAAATATGAGAGATGGGTAGGAATTTGATGAGTATCAGTTAAAGCCTCTAAACCAACTGCAGAATCAGGGTTATAGCTTGCCCCACCATCATTCTCTTATACGTTTTCCTAGAAATTGTGACCAACAATTATCCTTGAGATTCTCTGTGTTTTTAGAGTGAACTTAATTTGTAAAGCAAGTAGGTTTATCTGTGTTGGGCAAGGAGCTAACTGGAAGAAATGCTGTAGCTATTTATTAATTGCCATACCTTTTCTCCCTAGCTCCTGTGACTTCTGAGGCATGCTGCAGTTAATGGTATATACTTGGAGACTTGTTTAGAAAACTGGCTTTGGCCATATTTCCATGGCCATTATATAATTTGCACAGTCCAGTGAAAAATATAAATGTGGGGCCTTTGTTCAAAAAGCAGAAAAGAATGTCATTAAAGGAACTAATATATAAAGCTTTGTCTTTTTTCACAATCTTTTTGTTCTGAAGTTTTTTATTTGCTATTTAAAATTAAAATTTTAAACTATTTGCATGAATTTTATCATTCATCTTTATATTATACAATGCCAGTTTTAAATGCAAATATTAGAGCATTTAAGTCATTTTTAGAAACACCAAAATTATCCAATTCAAATTTTATAACTCATACATGCATATGCATTTCATTCTTAACAGAAAAGTGGAAAAGCATAAAACTAACTCAACTGCTTTTATTTTACTTCTTGATTTGCTCACATTCTCTCAACACTCTATCCTTTTCCTGAGTAAGGAAGAACTGAAAAGAAAAGGAATTATTGGTGGCCCTTTCTTTCCCCTTCCTTCTTTCATCATTTTCAGAGTAATAGTTGACCAATACAGAGAAGTAACAGGAATAAAAAATGATATGAGAGGTTTTGTTTTTTTATTTTTCTTTGTAATTTGTGTCTCTAAGAACATAGTTGCCATTCTTTATTCAAAGCAAGTTTCGGTTGATTCTCACTGAATCTCAACATGTCATGGCTCCACTGTAATTCCATGCTCACAGGACATTATAAATGCTATTTGCAAATGGGGCAGCAAGAAATGGGGAACACATATATTACATGAAATTCCTCTGCTCATTAACATACCCCATTGTCTCACTGAAATTCACAAGTTCAAAGACAGTATTACTGCAATTTTGAAGACAGAGACAGAACATTGAACAAAGTATGGGGCCCTTCTGAGTGCAGGGTCCTATGTGACTACACAGGTTACACTCTCATGAAGTCAGCTCTGATTCTGAGTGAGGGATAGTGAGTGAGGGATACAACTTGCTGATGGGAGCAGCCTTGATTAGACCACCTGGCAAATTATCCCTCTCAACCCCAGACAGTAGACAATGTTATCTATTGAGCAAAGGTTGGTACTCTTGTTTCAAGGCAGGCCCATTCTGGTGGGTTTTGTGATACTGAGTCCCTTTATGTTCCCTTGGATCTACCCAGGACCAGACTTTACTGGAGACATTCTCGTTGGTATCCTTCCCTTTTCCTATCTTTCTTCCCTCACTCTTAGGTTTATCCTGAAGAACATATAAATCTGTCTTTGGCTCTGCTTTTAGGAAACTTAACCTAAGACAGCATTGTTCTCTTAATCCAAGAGATTAAAGCTTTCTTATTTGAAACCTGGTAAATAATGTTAATTTGTACACCCAGAAAAGATTCTGTTACATCTATATTAAATTTTTGGTTTTAGAGATTAAGATGGGTCCACTTTCTCCCACTTTGCAGGAACAAATGTCTACTGGAATGACAATGCTCTGAGTTCCTAGACATAGGCATGCACTTCAAAATAAAAAGAAATTGGGAAAAAGAAGGCAGTTTTGCAATGGGTGTTGGAAGAACAGCCACTGGGAAAAGAATTATAATTCTTTAAAGGTTTAGGTAATTATTGGTCTAAAGAAATTATTTTTCTCTTGATGATTAGGCCATCTTTAATGATTCTTTATGGCAGGAACCCAATAAAAACCAGGGTATGATGTCAAATGTATTGGTCACCAGGACGCCTGGGTGGGTTTACTCAGTTGAGTGACTGACTGTTGGTTTCAGCTCAGGTCATGATCTCACAGTCCTCAGATCCAGCCCTTTGTCAGGCTCTGCACTCAGTGGGGAGTCTGCTTCAGATTCTCTCTCCCTCTGACCCTCCTCCCACTTGCAAGAGTGCAGGTGTGTGCTCTCTCTCAAATTAATTAATTAAATTAATTAAAAAATATATTGGTCAGGAAGCATGAAGAAATAATTTATCTGAAGGTAAGAGAAAGTGAGAGAGAAAAATAGAGAATACAACTAAGCTACTTGTGCATATAGAGGTTGTGTAAAGACTCAGATGGTCACTCTCCCAAATAAAAGGAATAGACCAGATGAGGACTATACCTTTCTTCTCTTATCAGTCAAATCTGGCCATCTAGTTCTGAGAACCTAGCAACATTTGCAATTAGCAAATTTTAGATATTTAAAAAAATATCTAAGTTAAGAGGGTTGATGGAAGGGCTCCTGGTGGCTCAGTCAGATAAGCACCGGATTTTTGATTTCAGTCATCATCTCAGGGTTGTAGGATCGAGTCCCGTCTGGGGCTCTGTGCTAAGTGGGGAGTCTGCTTGATATTGTTCTCTCCCTCTCCTTCCGCCCCTCCCTCCACTCACTCACTTTCTCTCTCTCTCAAATAAATAAATAAATCTTAAAAAACAAAAAAAATAGGGTTGATGGAGGGAGATGGGTGGGGGGATGGGCTAAATGGGTTATGGGTATTGAAGAGGGCACTTATGATGAGCACTGGGTGTTGTATGTAAGTGATAAATCACTAAATTCTACACCTGAAACCAATTTTACTATATATGTTAACTAACTAGAACTTAAATAAAAACTTGAAGTTAAAATAAAATGAAAATATCTAAGTTAAAATAATTTTGTTTTCAATTGACTAAATATGATGTTTGAAAGGGTTTCTTGTATCTATGTTTTAGAGGAATAAAATAGTGACTTTTAATTCTGAAATATTATTTTAATATCTGAAATATTTAATTTAATATCTGAAATATTATTTCATCTTAATCATATGAAGGAACTGAAACTTTTGTGTAATTTATTTAATGTGTAATTTAAATCGGACTATTAATTTCAGTGTGAAAGTTATAATGTGCCCTAAATGTTGCTTCCCTAATTCATTAGCTTGGTTTTGTAGATGAAAAATAGGGCATGGAAGATAGAAATAGCTTTAGCCAACTCTGTTGTTCTATTTGACACTCTCCCCAAGTCATATGTAGATGGGTTAAAACCCAACTCCTCCACCAAATATGACCTCATATCAGAACACTTCAGAATGCTAATGCTTCCAATTCCTTCTGCTCAGTAGTCTCCTGTCTCCAAACTTGTAGGGTGTCAATGTGATTGAAAGGCATGATTACCTCTTTTGCTTCAACTTCTTTCATTTTGTGGAATGCTATATTATAAAAACATCTGTGCTCAGTTTCACTTTCCTTTTTTTTTTCCTCCATCCCAAGTTCCTGAATTTGAATTATCCTTATAAAATATATCAACTGGTTTCATTTTTCATCCAGTACCTGAGGGCCTGCTGATGTACTACAGTTTGGAAGCTATCCATTAATGCAATTTTCCCTTATTTATAAGCCTTCTTTGACCAACATGTTTTCAGAACTCCCACTGCATATACATTACATTCTCACAATGTTATTCTTAATACATTTTTGTCTTTTTTCCTCTTGCTTCCCTCTTCTTCCAAAAAACATTTTATGCAACTAGTAGTATTTAAGTGTTTCCCTTGCTTTGTACCCTACCAACAATTAATATTACCAGATTTTGTAAGTTTGCACCATATAGTATGTGTAAAATGGTATCTCACTGTGATTTGCATTAGCATTTCATTAATTGCTAAATGAGTTAGGCATCTATTCTGTGTATATTGGCCATTAGTGTATTCTCTTCTGTGAAATTCCTTTTATTCACATTTCAAACAAGCTTTTTACCTCCATATAACCTACATATTTTTCCTATTTATTTATATGTCTTCAAACATTTTCTCCTAGTTTTTGTCTTATTTTTTACTTTTTAAAATTTTTTTTATTAAAGATTTTTTTTTAATTTATTTATTTGACAGAGAGATAGCACAAGTAGGCAGAGCAGCAGGCAGAGGGAAAGGGAGAAGCAGGCTCTCTGCTGAGCAGGGAGCCTGATGCGGGGCTCGATCCCAGGACCCTGGGATCATGACCTGAGCCGAAGGCAGCCGCTTAACCGACTGAGCCACCCAGGCGCCCCTTACTTTTTACTCTTTTATTTATAGATTGAAGTTCTTAATTTTAATGTAGTCAGATTCAACAATCTTTTCCTTATGGTTAATACTTTTGTTTCCTTTTAAAATAAAATCCTGCATCCTGAGAACATAAATGTTCTATCCTACATTTTCTTCTAATGCTTATATAATTTTGCCTTTCACATTTAAGTTCTTTTTCCTTATGGAATTTACTTAGCATATCATGAAGTAGGGATCCAACTCTATATTGTCACACTTACAAAATTTTGTAAATCAGAATTTTTTTGGTCAACATATTATGTTAATAAGAAAGGGGGTGCCAGGGTGGCTCAGTTGGTTAAGCATCTGACTCTTAATCTTACCTCAGGTCTTGATATCAGGGTCGTGAGTTCAAGCCCTGTGTTGAACTCCAGGCTCAGCATGGAGCCTACTTAAAAAAAAAAAAAGAAAAGAAAAAGGAAAATACGTAATGCAGTGAATTATGTACATTCAAAATCATGGAAGAGTTGGAGGAACAGGTTCTAGACTGGGCCTCCAGGAATGATTATCAACAAACCACTGCACATCTTGAACAATGCAGGAATTAGAGGTGCTCAGCCCCCATGCAATTAAAAATGTGCATATAACTTTTGACTCCCCTAAAACTTAGCCTACCATTGACTAGATGCTTTACAGATAGCATGAACTGTTGATTAACACATATTTTATAATATGTACAATATTCTTACAGTAAAGTGAGCTAAAGAAAAATGTTATTAAGAAAATCATAAGGAAGATAAAATACATTTATAGTACTTTACTGTATTTATTTTAAAAATCTGCATATAATAGACCTATGGAGTTCAAATCCATGTTGTTCAAGGGTCAACTGTACTATAAAGCAAAAGTGAAATTATTTTGAAGATGCAATAAGAGACTGGATCAGTTAATTTTGAGTTAACCAAATGAAAATTTGTGGTTTTGACCTAACCAGATAAAGCCTTTTAAAAGAGGGTATTTATATGTATGATACTCCTTTTCATTTGTTTATTCATTTGTTTTGTTTTTTAGATTCCACATATAAGTGAAATAATGTGGTATTTGTCTTTCTCCATCTGATTTATTTCACTTAGCGTAATACCCTCTAGGTCCAACCAAGTTGTCACAAATGGCATAATCTCATCCTTTTTTATGGCTGTGTAATATTCCTGTGTGTGTGTGTGTGTGTGTGTGTGTGTACACCACATCCTCCTTATTCATTCATCTATCAATGAACACTTAAGTTGCTTGCATATATTGGCTATAGTAAATAATGCTGAAATAAACATAGGGGTGCATATATATTTTTTAATTAGTATTTTCATTTTCTTTAGGTAAACACCCAGTAGTAGAATTATTAGAGCGTATTATATTTCTACTTTTAATTTTTTGAAGAAACTGCATACTGTTTTCCACAGTAGCTATACTAATTTACATTCCCTCCAACAACACACTAGGGTTCCTTTTTCTCTGCATCCTTGTTAACACTTGTTATTTCTTGCCAGAGGGGCGGGGAGTAGGAGGATAGGCAAATGGGTGAAAGGCAGTGAGAGATACAGGGTTTCAATTATGGAGTGAATAAGTCATGGGAATAAAAGGCACAGCATAGGGAATATAGTCAATGATAATGTAATAGTGTTGTACAATAGTGTACAAATGGCAAAGGGTAGCTACACTTGCAGTGAACAGAGTTGAATCATTACATTATACACCTGAAACTAATGTAACATTGTGTGTCAACTATACTCAAACATAATTTTTTAAATTAAAAAAAGAGGTTCTAAAGGTATAGACCTGGAAAACACACTCTCTTTCTTTCTCTTTATTGCTGTCCTTGAGAGAGCTAGCTACCTTCAATTCTATAGCTATAGATTAATTAATCAATTAATTACATAAATAATTTCTACCAAGAACCATAGGAGTTCAGAAGAAGAGCACAAGACTCAGATGAGATCACTGTCCTAGATAACACCCAGATTGTAGTCTTTTTTTTTTTTAAGATTTTATTTTATTAAGATTTTATTTTTTTAAGATTTTATTTATTAAGGTTTTAAGATTTTTTTTAAGATTTATTTTTTTTTTAAGATTTTAAAATCTTTTTTAAGATTTTATTTATTTAAGACAGCGAGAGAGGGAACAGAAGCAGGGTGAGTGGGAGAGGGAGAAGCAGGCTTCCTGCGGAGCAGGGAGCCCGATGTAGGGCTCGATCCCAGGACCCTGGCATCATGACCTTAGCCAAAGGCAGCTGCTTAATGACTGAGCCACCCAGGTGCCCCCAGATTGTAGTCTTATTAGATCCAGAGAAGCAGGGCCCAAACTCTTGATCCATAAAAAGCTGTAAGATGATAAATTCCATTTTTAAGCAAATAAGTTTATGGTAATTTGTTACACAGTGTAGAAAAATAATACAATATCTTTAATTTGAAGCTATTTTTTAGCACACCTCAGTGATTTAAAATTTTATCTTTCTTCCGAAAGCTTTCAATGTTTTATCATTTATTATTATTATCCCAGAATTTGGGTGAGCCTCCTCTAAACATTATTTAATTGATTCTCCTTTTTTTATTCTATTCTTACCTTATCTGCCTTAATTGATAAATTCAGTAGATTTACATTTATTTTGATTTCTTAATCATTTAGATTTTAAAACATCTCTTTTTACTTTCTTCTGCTTTTTTTATGTTTCTTCTCCCTTTTCTGCTCTTTATTTTTTAGTTTATTTTTTAACAGACTATTTTTAGAGTAGTTTTAGGTTCAAGGAAATATTGAGCTGAAACTATGGAGAGTTCCATACATTCCCTGTCCCCTCCCTCTCCAGAGTCTCCCCTACTATTAACCTCCCATCCAGAGTGGTACATTTGTTACAATTGATGAAACTACATTGAGATGTCATTATCACTCAGTCTATAGTTTATATTAAAGGTTCACCCTTGGTGTTACACATTATATGGATTTGGACAAATGTATAATGACATGTATCCACCATTATGATATCATACAGAATACTTTCACTGACCTAAAAATCTTCTGTGCTTTGCCTATTTATCCTTCCTTACACCATAACCCCTAGCAAATACTGATTTTTTTTACTATTCCATAGTTTTTCCTTTCCAGAATGTTATATAGTTGGAATCATAGAGCATATAGCCTTTTCAGATGGCTTATTTTACTTAGTAATATGCTTTTAAATATCCATTATATCTTCCCATGGTTTAATAGCTCCTTTCTTTTTAGCCCTGAATCTTATTCCATTGACTGAATGTACCACAGTTTATTTATCTGGTCATGTATTAAAGGACATCTGCATTGCTTCCAAGTTTTAGCAGTTATGAATTAAGCTGCTATGAATATCTGTTTGTATGTTTTTGTGTGGACACGTTTTCAATTCCTTTGGGTAAATACCAAGGAACACAATTGCTGGGTTGTATGGTAAAATTATGGGGTTTTTTTGTAGGAAACTTCTAAACTTCTTCTAAATGGCTATACCATTTTGCATTCCCAGTGGTGATGAATGAGGAGTTCCTGTTGCTCCATATGTTTGTCAGCATTTAGTGTTGTCAGTATTCCAGATTTTAGCCTTTCTAATAACTGTGTAGTGGTGTTTTAAACTTGTGTTTCCCTGATGCCATATAATGGAACATCTTTTCATATGCTTACTTTCCAACTGTGTATCTTCTTGATGAGGTGTCTGTTCAGGTCTTTTGCCCATTTTTTAATCATGTTGTTCACTTTCTTACTGTTGAGTTTTAAGAGTTCTTTGTGTATATTTATAAAAATATTTTATTTATTTGAGAGAGAGAGAGTAGGTTGAGGAGCACAGGGGGAAGGAGAGGGACAAGTGGACTCTGCACTAAGCGTGCAGGGATCAATCCCAAGACCCCGAGATCACGACCTGGGTTGAAACCAAGAGTCTGATGCTCAACTGACTGAGCCACTTGGTGCGCCAAGAGTTCTTTGTATGTATATATTTTTTTTTATCACAGTCCTTTATCACATGTGTTTTTTTGCAAATATTTTCTCCTAGTGTGTGGCTTTTCTTCTCATTCTCATTCCCACTCAGTGTCTTTTATATAGCAAAAGTTTTTTAATTATAATAAAGTCCCTCTTGTCAGTTATTTATTTCATGGATCCTGCCTTTGGTGTTGTATCTAAAAAGTCATCACCATCCCCAAGATCAAATGGATTTTATGTTATCTTTTAAGAGTTTTACAGTTTTATATTTTAAATTTACATGTAGGATACATTTTGAGTTAATTTTTATGAAGGGTGTAAGGTTTCTGTCTAGATTCGTTTTTTGCATGTGAATTTTCAATTGTTCCAGCACCATTTTTTGAAAAGATTATTTGTTCTCTGTTGTATTGCTTTTATCAAAGATCAGTGGACTATATTTATGTGAGTATATGTTATGTGAATCTATTTCTGGGTTCTCTGTTCCATTGATTTGTCTATTCTTTCACTAATAACATTGTTTTGGCTACCTTAGCTTTTTACAGAGTCTTGAAATTGGTTGTATCAGTCCTCTGACTTTGTTCTTTTTCAATATTGTTTTGGCTATTCTTGGTCTTTTCCTTGTTCTTTATTTTTAGTAATTTTTTATTTTAAGTTTTTATTTATCTGTTATGTAACTTTTGGTTTGAAAATAATATACTACTACTCTAAATCCTGCTTGCTTAATTTCCTTTACAAATTAGTTAAACTTGAGATCTTACCATCCAGAATTATATTAATAACTCAGAAACTGTAAGTTGCTAATTTTTATCTCATAAAAATTCATAAATCTCCTGAATTATATGCTATTTTTTCAGTGTTTTAGTCCTGCATTCCTTCCAATTATTGTCATTTTCACTGAAAAATTTTATCTGGTTTTGTCTTGTCTTTTTTTTTTTAAGATTTTATTTATTTATTTGAGAGAGAGAGAGAGAGAGAACAAGTAGGGGGAGGGACAGAAGGAGAGGGAGAAGCAGACTCCCCACTGAGCAGGGAGCCTGATGTGGGGCTCGATCCCAGGACCCTGAGATCATGACCTAAGCCGAAGGGAGACACTAAACTGAATGAGCCACCCAGACACCCCTCTTGTTATTCTGAATGACTATCTTTCCACATCTTCTCTTTTGGGGTTATTTTTAATTCTCATTGGAGTACATACATTAGAAATTCCTTTAGTGAAGTTCAGTTGGTGATAAAACTCTTACTTATTTTGAATATGTTTATGTTTTGTCATCATTCTTAAAAGAGGTTTTTCAATATACAATTCTGTAAGATAAGAGCAGGGCTGAGAGAAATCTGCAGGCTAAGAGCTCATGAATATAACTGCCATTGGGGCTGATGCACCCCAAGTAGACAATGACACTTGGGTAATTTACATGGTGTTCCAGGCTGTTGAAACAAAGAGGATTTCCTTAGAATTGGATAGAGAGGAGAGAGCTGGAAAATTAATCCCCCAACTCATGCCCTAATAATGGAAACCTCTTAAAAAGGATTTACTTCCTTGTGGAAAAACATGATTAGATCATCTTTGCCTGGACCCTAGACATATTCCCTAGGATGTTTCCACACAGAAATGATTTCTTTTTTTTTTAAATTTATTATGTTTTTGTTTTAATTCCAATATAGTTAACATATAGATTTATATTAATGCCAGGTGTATAATATAGTGATTGAACAATTCCATACATCACCAAGTGCTCATCACAAGTGCACTCCTTAATCCCTATCACCTATTTCACCCATCCCCCCACCTCCTCTCTGGTAACCATCAGTTTGTTCTCTATAATTAAGAGTCTATCTCTTGATTTCTCTCTCTCTCTCTTTTTTTAATTTCCTTTGCTCATTTGTTTTGTTTCTTAAATTCCACATATGAGTGAAATCATATGGTATTTGTCTTTCTTTGACATTTTGCTTAGCATTTTACTCTCTAGCTCCATCCATGTTGTTGAAATGGCAAGATTTCTTCCTTTTTTATGGCTGAATAATATTCTATTATATATATATTATATATATATAATATATATATAATACACCACATTCTTTATCCATTCCTCAACTGATTGATGCTTGGGCTGCTTCCATAATTTGGCTATTCTAAACAATGCTGCTATAAACATTGGGGTGCATGAATCCTTTGAATTAGTGCTTTTGTATTTTGGGGGTAAATACTCACTAGTTCAATTGGATCAGAGGGTAATTCTATTTTTAACTTTTTGAGGAATCTCCATATTTGTCTTCCACAGTGGCTGTACCAGTTTGCATTCTCACCAACAATGCATAAGGGTTCCCCTTCTCCACATCCTTGCAAGCACTTGTTGTTTCTTGTTTTTGATTTTAGCCTTCTGACAGGTGTGAGGGGATATCTCATTGTAGTTTTGATTTGTATTTCCATGATAATAAGTGATGTTGAGCATCTTTTCATGTGTCTGTTGGCTATCTGGATGTCTTCTTCAGAGAAATGTCTGTTCATGTCTTCTGTCCATTTTTAATTGGATTATTTGTTTTTGTGTGTGTGTTGAGTTGTGTAAGTTATATATTTTGCATGCTAACCCTTTACTGGACATGTCATTTGCAAATATCTTCTCCCACTCAGTAGATTGTGTTTTAGTTTAGTTGACTGTTTCCTTTTGCTGTGCAAGCTTTTTATTTTATGTGGTCCTAATAGTTTATTTTTATTTTTATTTCTCCATGTGGAAATTATTTCTGATATGAGTGAAACTAGTATAGAAATTTGACTTAGTTTTTAATTTTTTTAAATAAATACTATCCTAGAGCCAGATAAAGATGATTTCTGAAACATGATTGATTATATATCCAAGAAGTTGCCTGATTCTTAGTTACCACAGTCTGAGAAAGGCCATAGGTCAATAGAATCAAAAGAATGGCAGGATTTCTAAGCATTTGAATATGTGTTTGAATAGTAGATCGGGAAAGATGGGTGACCTTAATATAATAAACTTGTGACAATAAGAAAAATATTTTCTATTTGTAATAACCAGTTACATCCAACTTAGAAGTTTTGTGTGTGTGTGTATGTGCACAACACCCCTTATCAAACCTATAATTAAAAATTATATAGTTATTAGGTGCATTAAATAAAAGAAAATGGATGGCAAACTGAGAGAGGACATCTAATACCTGAGACTTGAAGGATATAGGGCATAAAGAGGAAGTTTCCGGGGAGGAGTTTTGGTTGGAAAGGGAATTTTGTTGGTAAAAAACTAAAATTCTGTGTATTGGTTCTATGGTACATTCCTTACTAGAGGCCTTCCAGACAATGATGTAGGTGATTTAAAGAATAATGTTTTTTTTTGGTTAAAAGTTTTCCTACTAGAGTTCATAGAAAAGATGGCTGAACATATGTGGGATGTGCATCTGTTTGGATTTGATTTGGGACCTGGTAACAACCCAGATTCAAGAATATTTTTCAGGATTCAAGTCAAAGCATTAGATCAATGGCAGGCAATAGAACATGTGGAACTGTAAAGAGACCTGATCTCTAAGGAAAGTACAGACAAGAGATTGTTGGATATAAAACAATTCCAAGTAGAAAATGACTCACAGTGTAGGGAAAGGAAACATGGTATAGAAAAAATAATTATTTGCTTTGGAGGCAAACTAACCTGGACACCAAAGTTTAAACTATTTTTTATTGACTTGGAAAATAAGCCATTTTACTTTTTTGTGTCCCATTTCTTATATAAAACTAAACACACAAACCAGCCATTATAAACCTCAAAGAGTTGTTTTTTTTTTTTAAGATTTTATTTATTTATTTGACAGAGAGAGACACAGCGACAGAGGGAATACAAGCAGGGGGAGGGAGAGACAAGCAGGCTTCCCATGGAGCAGGGAGCCCGACATGGGGCTCGATTCCAGGACCCTGTGATCATGACTTGAGCTGAAGGCAGACGCTTAACGACTGAGCCACCTAGGCGCCCCCCTCAAAGAGTTTTTGTGAGGACTATAGGTATTAGAAGAACAATATGCTTAGTACATAACAAGAACTGAATAAATTGCAGTTGTTTCTTTTTGCCCATGGTCCATATGGATTTTAGAAAGCTGTGGTCTTTGTGACAAATAGATGTAGCCTAAGAGACATCTCTGTCTCTCTGCCTCTTTGTCTTTTGTCTCTCTTTTTCTATCTGTCATATCCCTATACAACTAAAACTATATATTTATATTCATATTTTTATTGTGGCAATTTTCTCAAGTCTTCTAAAATAAATTGATCTTTTTTTCCCCAGAAGGAATGTGAATCTTTTCTAAATAGTATCTAACATTTTAAAAACATAGTCTGTAATATATAGTATTATTTTTATTGCTGGGAACTGGCAGTAAGCTTATTTATATAAAGCAAAACATGAAGTACCCAGTATATTTAAGTTTGTGAACCCAATATATTATTGAACATAACCCCAGGGAAGGAACAAATGATAAAATACCTACAGTTATTAGTTTTCAGTTACAAATTCTACTGACTTAATGCTTAGACTTGTTGGTTACCTTTTTGATTTATCTAAAGAAGTAAAATAGAGTACTTGCTACTTCAGTTTGTTAGACACTTTTTCAAATTCAAATTATCTTTTCAAAGGGAAATGACATTGTAATTGAATACTATCTTTACTCATTATATAAAAGCATGCTATGGTGTCATTCCAACACTTGTTTTTGATTTCCAGTTGGGCATTTACAGAATTATTGAGAAAAGAGACAATGGAGGGATAAGAAGAACAGAAAGCTAGATTTTGTGAGCAATGAGTCATTCAAGTAGTACACATAAGTCAAAAGTACTTGTAGAGAAATTATAGAGATTATTTACTTTTTCTATTTATTTAATTATATCTATAATTATAAAGATTATTTTTCTATTTATTTAATTATATCTATTTAATTATTTAAGTTACTAAGGTAAGTGAAAATGATGAAAGCAAGTATCCCAGCAAGGTAATTATTAGAATTAATCTCTTGCCACATAGAAATAAGTATTATTAGTACATTTCATGTGCAACACGATTCTCCACCAATTACAGAATGACCTGTCATTTTAAGATTTTTTGTTATTAAAAATATTCAACATGATTCTTTTTAATATAATGGCACTTAATGTTATATATGCAATGCTATTTACTCGATGTCTTAAAATGTCTTATTTACAATTTAAAAATATAACCTTTCAAATAATGGTGATGATAATCTTCCTCATATATTTATTCTTTTTTTTAGATTTTATTTATTTATTTATCTATTTATCTATTTATTTATTTATTTATTTAAGAGAGAGTGAGCAAGTGAGAGTGAATGGGGGAGGGAGCAGAGGGATAGGGATAAGCAGACTCTGTGCTGAGCACAAAGTCTGACACAGGGCTTGATCCCACAACTCTGACTTCATGACCTGAGCCTAAATCAAGAGTTGGATGCTTAACCCACTGAGCCACCCAGGTGCCCCATATTTATTCTTCAAACATTTATGTGTCTAGCATTGGACTAGGCACCAAAAAGATCTCAATTTAGTGTGGGATATACATACACATATATGTTCTATATATAAATATATATTAATACAGCTATGTAAATAATTGTATAAAGTGATGCAATATTATAGAAGTAAGTGAATTAATTGGTTTAATTCTACAAACAGAGCCTCACATATTATTTGACTAGGTGGTAGATTGATAGATCGAATGCTGGTTCCAAGTCTTTACTCCATACCTTTTCCATGGCTACATGTTAGGCAGAATGATATCCTTGCCCTTCCCTAGGTCTTAGCTACATGACTTGATTTTTGTCAATTAGATGTTAGAGGACTCAATATAAGTGAAGGCTTCAAATGTGCATACATATTTAGGCTGTCTTGCTGGGCTCCTGACATCATCATGAGGAAAACATATGCCATGTCTACCCCTTAAACCTAGACTGATAGAAGATACTTCCAGGAAGCATACTTGAACTTGAGCTATAGCCCAGAGCCAGGCTGACTAGGTCCAGTCAAGCCCAGCCAAGATCAGCCAAGTCCCATTGGCACATATATCTCTGAGTGAGAAAAACAGACATTTGTTTTGAGAGGCCACTAATCAGTTGATAGAGTTAGTTATATATCATTGTTGTGAACAGGGATTATAGATAGTTTAAGTATTGAAATTTTTTTTTTAAGATTTTATTTATTTATTTGAGAGAGAGAGAATGAGAGACAGAGAGCATGAGAGGGAGGAGGGTCAGAGGGAGAAGCAGACTCCCTGCCGAGCAGGGAGCCCGATGAGGGACTCGATCCTGGGACTCCAGGATCATAACCTGAGCCAAAGGCAGTTGCTTAACCAACTGAGCCACCCAGGTGCCCAGTATTGAAATTTTTTAAAAAATAGAAAAATTTTAGTATTTAGCAAGATTCTTAACTGGGAAAATTTTTGCTCCAAAGGGGACATTTGGCAATGTCTAGAGACATTTTTGGTTGTCACAAATCAGGAAGTGCTGCTGGCATCCAGCTTAGAATGTCAGTAGTGCCCAGGATGAACATCCTTGGTTTCTAAATTTATATTATGCATTGACTTAAATCAACTATACAAGAAAACTATACAAGAAACAAAGTTTTTAAGTGCATGGATTTAAATTGCTGACCAAATGTTCACCAAAAGCCTCAGCAATGTACCCACTAATTTGGCACATACAAATCCTTCTCCATTTCATAGTTTCTTTTGAGTCTTATTAATTCATTTAAAATATTATGCCTTGGGATAAGCATCCTGATTCCAACATTACTCCTGATTTCAACCTACCTTGTACACTGCTATCAGTTTAATCTTTTATAAAGTTCCATTTTGGTCATATAGCACAGAAACTTGCATAGGTAATTTTTATGATTTTCAAAGTATTTCATATTTTGACTAAGCTTGATTTTAGAATTTCTCCTTCAAAAAACTCAGACCCAATGTTTCACATACATACTTTGATTACATATAGTAATTATTTCCATTGAATATTTACGCATTTGTTCTCACATCAAATCTATTTTTTAATGCTTGTTCAAGATGAACCATGTGTGCAGAGCAGTTAAGTTCCTTCAAAGGGAAGGCTTTAATGCTTATGTGTATGTGTAGTGTAAGTATATAAAAATGTGTGTGTGTGATATGTATATAGGTAGGTGTCTGTGTGTGTGTGTATGTGTGTGTGTTGGGTGTTGGATCTGGTTTTAGGACTGCATTGAAGTGCCCTCTCCTATTAGTCTGACATGTTTAATTTATTATCTGCTTCTCTCTGAATTTGATATATATACAGGAAAGAAAAACCTGATAGTTAAACATGTTCAAATCACAAAACTTGGATAATAGAAAAAAAATGTTAGGACATGGTATAATGATGTGTGTAGAAAGATTAAATATAACACTTTAGAGAGTCAAATTTTGAAATAATAATTACAATGATCTAAGCCTGTCATTTTTTTAATTAAATATTTTATTTATTTATTTGAGAGAGAGAGAGAGAGAGAGCACAAGTAGCGGGGAGGGGCAGAGGTAAGAAGGAAAAGCAGACTCCGCGCTGAGCAGAGAGCCCGATGAGGGACTGGATCCCAGGACCCTGGGATCATGACCTGGGCTGAAGGCAGACAATCGATGGAGCACCCAGCTACCCATGTTTTTTTTTAACATAAATACAAACCCTAAGTAAAATTACACTGTGTTGATTGGGAGGGGCTTTAAGGTTGCATTTTTAGATAAATTTGAGTCAAATTTTGCTCTATTATAACACTTACTATAAGTATGTTATTTTTGTCTATTTACTTGTATCTTCCCCCTTGTGTGATAACCTATAGAGCAACTACTATGTATGTGTGTTTATTCTAAATATTTATATCCATAATAATATAACAGAAAATTTGAATAATTACAAATACACAAGTATGTTGTTGAGTAAATGAATGAAGGCATGTTGTCGCAATACTCTTATATTCCATGTTTTAAAAAATGTCTATAAAAATATATGGTAAAGAGTCAGTACGTTTAATAATGTATATAATTAATCAACACAATCATGTCATTAAGCATTGACTTGAAAACAATATAGGTTCACATTTAGCTTTTGCTGCAGTGTCTGAGAGAATGTCTGAAATGATTCCATGTGTATTTCTGCTTAGGCATTTACTGCTTGGAACCAGTGGAGTATCTTGTAAGTTACAATTTTATAATTAATTCTAATTATTTTCAGTTAAGTATTATAAGTGAACAAATATTATTCATCATGAGTTTTTCTCCATTGTAAAATGCAGATCAAGGCATCTTTTTAATTTGAAAATTTTGCAAATACATACAGAGAAATTTCTGCTAAATATCTGAATTAGTGCTGTTATTATTGAAACTTCTTTTATCTTTATGATATATTAGAATAAAAAAAATCAATAAAATTCAAGTAAACTGCAAAATATTTTTAAATCAATATCTGTGCATTGAGCATGTTGTGCCAAAGTTAAGTACATTAATAAAAGTTGTTTTTATATTAATAAAAGCTGAATCTTTTTAATTTGAATAGTTTGAAATTAACTGAAAGTCAATAGAAAATGCTCTCATATGTAACTATTAGAATGTAATTACCACTAAATTGTAATGTGAACATAAGATTGAAACGAATATGTGAAATGCTAAAATTTATATACTTTATTTGATTCCAATAACTATCACTATCTTTGAAACATGTTGCTTTTGGAATTAGAATAAATTTCTCAGTCTCGGGGTGCCTGGGTGAGTCCGTTAAGGGTCTTTGGCTGAGGTCATGATCTCCAGGTCCTGGGATTGAGTCTCACATCAGGATCCCTGCTCAGCTGGGAGTCTGCTTGTCCCTCTCCCTCTGCCCCTCCCCTCAGCTTGTGGACTCTGTGTGTGTGTGTGTGTCTCAAATAAATAAAATCTTAAAAAAAAAAAAATAGTCTCAGTCTCTCTCATAGAGACTGTATCTCTATGATAACAGTCTCATAGATATGTATCATCCTACTTTAATTTTTACTGAATATTAAAATACTATAGATGCTCTAAGATTTTAGAATAAAGAATTCATTCTGAAAGGCATGGGTTCTTATTTGTGTGATATCCAGATCGTCCAGCCAACATGTCAATCAACTAATTGGTAGAAAATGAACCATACCAGGAACCTAGCTGCAAGAGAGTTTATGAAGTTTCCATGCCTCTGAAATATTCAATTAAATGGAATTTTTAAAAACTGCTTTTTAAATATAATACCAATTTGTGACCCTACATAACTTAAATAATTGAATATTTTTGAAGGTTATATCTTTTCCTTTTTATTAAAACAATTATTTTCTGGGGGAATAAACTTTTAGACCAAATTACAGTAGAAAATTTAATGATAAATTTGGATGTTGGTTTGTCTTCAAGTTCTAAGAACACCCAAGCAGAAAGAAAATGAGGGTATCCACGTTTATGATAATTCACAGAAGAATCAAGAGTCCTCAAACCTGAGAAAATGCCACAGTTTTGAGGAAAACTGGGATGGCCAATAGGACACAGGGATAAACTAGAATTGAGCAACTACTAAAAATGTTATGAATTAAAACTTAAGCTGCTAAATTGGATCTGAAACTCTTTGTTAGTATAAAACTGCAATACCTCTTAATACACGTTATTCAGGATATCATCATAACAATTCCTTTTCAGTGCAAACCAGCTGGCTGAAACATCTTCAATTTTACTATAGAAGTTAATGACAAACAGAATTTGAAATAAACTCAACTTCTTTAGAATGGATGCATTCATTCTACATATGTTTACCTCTATGCATTTCCTATGTAAGGTTATGCAATAAAATGAAATTTAAAGAGCTATTTTGGTAGCTACCCTACTGCTCCCAATTATACTGGCCTAAGCCTTCAGAAAAGTCTAAGAATTATAAAACTAAATTTCCCACTTTCAGGAAGGAACCCTTAATTCAAGAGATTGTTGGGGTAGAAAAATTTTCCCTTCTAGGTTCTTTGTCTGGTCTTATAATTAAATTGACTTAAAACAGATTAATCGGAGTTAAACAAATTTTGTATATATGGGAGTCCCATAAATATATGAAGCCCGAGGGCAAGTCATGCAATTAAAGCTTATATGCCATCAGCTAAGGAATGGGATATCGGCCTGCTGCTTCAGAGGGGAGGAGAGCAATATTTGGTAACTAAAAGTCTGCCCTGCCATGCAGATAGGTCTTCCAGATAAAAAAGTTATCTCCAATAATCATAGCTCTTTTTCTGGTATAGGTCCCCTATATAAATTCTTTTAGGTAGTTAAGGAAGAGGTAAAAGTTTTTCCTGAGTTGTCTGGGATTTGATTGCCATCAGTTCAAAATAACCCACATGCTACTATGGAATATTTTGGGGTGGCATATTCTGCTCCCCTTTAAGATACATTTACAAAACTGCTTTCATTACTTACAAATACCAAAAAGAAAAGTGACAGTGCTGCATAAGCAGAGAACTACATCACCAGAAGTTAGAGGAAGAATGCATTTTCTATCCAACTTTAACTGATGAGAATGAATAACCAGGAAAAAATGTTACAGAGAATAAAATACCAACAAAAGACTCCAAAAGTGACATGAGGAAAATAAGGCGCTCGTCATTCTAAATTCTGCAAGAGAACACTAAAATAAATCAGGAGAATCACGCATTATGTGGTAACTTTTACAATTTTATGCTTCTTTACACTTTTTATTAATTGAATGACAATTTCCATTTACTGTGGAGACCCGGGAAATTCTGACACACAGTGAAATATTCTGCCTCTCAAAAGAGTGAAGGGTACTTCCCCTATGGTGAGCACTGTGAATTGTGTAAGACTGTTGAATCACAGACCTGTACCTCTCAAACAAATAATACATTATATGTTAAAAAAAAAAAGAAGAAGATAGTAGGAAGGGAAAAATGAAGAGGGGGAAATCGGAGGGGGAGACGAACCATGAGAGACTATGGACTCCGAGAAACAAACTGAGGGTTCTAGAGGGGAGGGGGTGGGGGGATGGGTTAGCCTGGTGTTGGGTATTAAAGAGGGCACGTATTGAAGGAGAACTGGGTGTTATACGCAAACAATGAATCATGGAACACTACATCAAAAATTAATGATGTAATGTATGGTGATTAACATAACATAATAAAATAAAAAATAAAAAAATAGAAATAAAAATAAAGATTGTTAGGCCATTAAATGCCAAAACCAAATTTAAAAAAGATTATTATCCTGAATTAGTAATTATTTTTTTAATTTAATTTAATTTTATTATGTTATGTTAGTCACCATACATTATTAGTTTTTCATGTAGTGATCCACGATTCATGTTTTCATATAACACCCAGTGCTCCATGCAGTACGTGCCCTCCTTAATACCCACCATCAGGCTAACCTATCCCCCAACCCCCTCCCCTCTAAAACCCTCAGTTGGTTTCTCAGAGTCCATAGTCTCTCAT
Source organism: Neomonachus schauinslandi (assembly GCF_002201575.2). Lineage (NCBI taxonomy): Eukaryota > Metazoa > Chordata > Mammalia > Carnivora > Phocidae > Neomonachus > Neomonachus schauinslandi. Next base: position 36,479,048 of record NC_058403.1, on the reverse strand, counting down.
GGTTCGTCTCCCCCTCCGATTTCCCCCTCTTCATTTTTCCCTTCCTTCTCCTAATGTCCTCCATGCTATTCCTTATGTTCCAAAAATAAGTGAAACCATATGATAATTGACTTTCTCTGCTTGACTTATTTCACTTAGCATAATCTCCTCCAGTCCCATCCACGTTGATGTAAAAGTTGGGTATTCATCTTTTCTGATGGCTGAGTAATATTCCATTGTATATATGGACCACATCTTCTTCTTTTTTTTTTTTTTTTAGATTCTATTTATTTATTTGACAGAGAGATAGACAGAAGAGCACAAGCAGAGGGAGTGGCAGAGGGAGAGGGAGAAGCAGGCTCTGCACTGAGCAGGGAACCCGATGCGGGACTCGATCCCAGGACCCTGAGATCATGACCTGAGCCGAAGGCAGACGCTTAACCATCTGAGCCACCCAGGCGCCCCGGACCACATCTTCTTTATCCATTCATCTGTTGAAGGGCATCTCGGCTCTTTCCACGGTTTGGCTATTGCGGAAATTGCTGCTACAAACGTTGGGGTGCATATGGCCCTTCTTTTCACTACATCTGTGTCTTTGGGGTAAATACTCAGTAGTGCAATTGCTGGGTCATAGGGTAGCTCTATTTTTAATTTTTTGAGGAACCTCCACACTGTTTTCCAAAGTGGCTGTACCAACTTGCATTCCCACCAACAGTGTAAGAGGGTTCCCCTTTCTCCATAACCTCTCCAACATGTGTTGTTTCTTGCCTTGTCAATTTTGGCCATTCTAACTGGTGTAAGGTGGTATCTCAGTGTGGTTTTGATTTGAATTTCCCTGGTGGCTAATGATCATTTAGAAATTAGTAAGTAGATTATAACTTATGATTTGAGAAAATGGCTGCTACACCTATATATACTTCTAACATTCTGATGTCAATGGCAACATCACAACATGAGCCAGTGTATAGTCAGAAAGGGTTTAACTAACACATATTCTGGTGAACAAATATACTTATGGTGACATTTTCAAGTACAATATCTTCAACCTAAGCAGCTTCCAGCTAGGGTAATAATATATCTGGCTACAACTGAATAATAGTATACAACTTACACTGTATGTTTAATTCCTAAACACTTTAATCTTTGTGTATTTTTTCATTTCACATCAGCATAGTTTTACCAAATATTATGGATTTTGAGTTTTGGGCTATATACCTGTGTTCTAATTAAGAAAAAGTGAAAAGAAATCATTAGACAATGAACTTAAAATATTTCAGTGGAATAGTTATAATATTATAATTAGAAAGCAACATATAATGTAGAGGATAAATTTGCCTTTTGTAAATTTGACTTTGAAAACATAGTTAAATTGTAATTTTACTTTCAGCTTTTCTTAAACCACTGGTGGGAAAACTAAGGCCAATTGGCTAAACCTGGCCCACTGCTTGTTTTTATAAAAAAGTTCCTTTGGAAAAGTCATGTTGTCTATGGCTTCTTTTGCACACAATGGTATTGCTGAGTAGTTATGTCAGTAACTTACTCCATTTGGGCTGCTATAATAAAATACCACAGACTGGGTAGCTTCTAAATTTATTTTTCATAGTTTACAAAGCTGGAAGTCTGAGATCAGAGTAGTCAGGTGAGGGCCCTCTTCCAGGTCACTGATTCCTCCCATATACTCACATAGTACAAGGGGCTAGTGAGCTCTCTGTGATTTCTTTCATAAGAGCACTGAGCAGCTCCCAAGAGCCTCACCTCCTGATACCATTCTATTGAGGACTAGAATTTAAACATATGAATTTTAGAGGAAAACAAACACTCAGACCATAGCAGGCAGAGACCATATGGCCTTCAAAGCTGAAAATATTTACTATCTGGTCCTTTAGAGAAAAAAATTGCTGACCCCTACCCTAAACCATCAAAAGGCAAGCATCCGTTCTTTGCCATATATTTTTGATAATAATTTGTAATTATTTTCAAATAATACATTTTAGCAAGTTAATTGTGGATTTTGAAATCCACAAGTTAGAAAAGTTATCTGAGATGTAGATTTTTCTATCTAGTCTACCAGGTCAATTTTTGCAAACAATATGAATGTTTAGAAACTATTAAATAAGTTCAGTGAGAAAACATCAATAAAATAAAGTTCGGAACAGGACTGAAAAGATATATAAGATTATGAGTAGTACATCCTGTGGTCATGCAATAACATATTATCCCAGAGTTGTTAACACCTTAAAAAATTTGACATCATCAATACAACTGTATACTGGAGATCACTGGTCAGTCCAATTTTGCTGCCAAAATGGTAGTATGGGATAACTTAGATGCAATCAATCTGGGTGGGAATGAATTCATAGTTTCTTTCAGTTATTAGGTTAGTAGATAGCCTAATGAAAACTTTTATGGTCTTACCAATGACTATTATCTAGGTTTTTCTTTTGTTGTTGTTGTTGTTTTCCCTCTGAGATATTTCGTAGATATCCCCTGGATGTATTATATTGTTTTAAATTCCACTCTGATGCTCTTCTGATAGTTCACCCACCCCAGTTACATCTCTTGAGACTGCTACTAGTTCTGTTTTTACAGTTTATTTTTGTGTTTCCTTCAGTCTTCTAGGTCAGAGTGATTTATGCATAATGTTGTTTCTTCTCTTGCTCCTGCTGTCATCTTCTCTCTTAATGGCATGCTTATGAGGATGAATGCTATTATTAGTTTCACTTGCTTACATAGTATGGAGCCATAATAATCTCAGTGGAAGGGGAACAGAATGATTCAATTTTAATGGCTTTAGAGTAAGAAACTCATGGCTCATACTGTTTCTTTATCTCTTTTTACTATCGTTTTAACATTTGACTTTTAAAACTTTTTAAACCAAACTATGAAAAAAATTAACATAACTTCCTTTTTGCACTTTTCAGTGATTTTTGAAGTATGTAGTTCTTATACAGATATACTTGCCATACAAAGAATATTAGAGTTTCTACCTTTAGGTCAGGATCCTAACCAGATATCCCAAACTTATGTCCAGGATTATTTAAATGAATAAGCCCAATCTGAAAATCTCAATATTTCTACATAAAGAAGACATTACAAAAATATGTGGCTCTTCATTATGATAAAAATTATAATAGAGTTTTGCAATAGAGTCCTTTTTTGAAAATAAACTATTTTTCAATATAAAATTTGTCTATTGTTTCTCAACACAAAAAATCAAGATGTACATCCCTTTGGTCTTTTCATTACCTTGAGACTATCTTGAAGTACTCTGAGTTAGTGGATATTTCTAAAAGTATTTATAAATTTAAGTTCCTTCTCCATTTTTAAATAAGTCCAGATTCAACTATAAGTAAAAGGGTTTCTATCCCATATTTTCAGCTTGTCAAGAAATTAACATGTTTTGCTTCCATAACATAGAACTCTTGGTCAGTGACTTTGTTTCCAATTTTAATAGCACTATTATTTTTCCACTTGCACAGATGTGAGCACAGTGAAAATATTCTTGCAATAATCAAACTGTCAGTGTCTGCTGATGAGATTAGACTACCATTGATACCTGAATCTGAGTCTATTTACTGGCCTAAATTATTGCATTTGCTATATTGCCATAGGAAGATGTACATTCCTTTACTTGCCAAAATGGCCCCATCTCAATACATGGAAGCTAACTTAGTGTATCTAATTTCAAGGAACCATGGAGACACTCTTCACACTCTGATGCATAGCCCTTCTTGCGCTATGGAGAGGCTCTGGACAGCAACAGCTAAACTGTTTTGCATGAATATTAAATTTCTGCTTATAACAGATTTTAACTCCCAGTACTTTGTAGTAATTCAATACAAGTTGGATAGATAAATGTAGACACATTTAACTTTCTAGGGATAGAATTTTTAATGGCTTTTCACGGGGACTTTCTAAACAAATACGTAAGGCTCATGAAGTGAGTGTCATAAATAAAACTATAATCTTCTCAGGAGACACTATAAATAATAATTCCCTTGTTAACTAATTCAAGAATCCAAACTTTCAGAATGTTAATTCACAGGTTGAGATCCTGACATTAGGTATTACCTGTTTCACAGACAATCATTAACCTACGTGTCTTAGAAGTCAATCAACTTCCTTGTTGACTATACACAAAGTTAAACCAATCAATAGTCCTTAATGGTCCTAGTTCTTCTGCAGATTGATGCAGATGTTTTCTGAGGGAATGGCTGAACCAACAGGAAGTTTCTTTAAAAGGCTTATTCTTATTTGCAACCTTGTATAGCTCTGGCCAGTGAAAAACATTGAGATACAGGTGATGCAGTATTATATATTCTTGGCCAGAGTAAGCAATCAGTAAGTATTATCTATTCTTATTACTACTACTAGTAGTATATTATTACCAGAAAGAGACCACCTGAAAAAAGATGTGTATTAAAAAAAAATATCAGGGGTGCCTAGCTGGTTCAGTCAGTGGAGCATGCGACTAATGATCTTGGGGTCGTGAGTTTGAGCCCCATGTTGGGCATAGAGATTACTTTAAAAAAATTTTAAAAATAAAGAAAAAGTACAAATGATATACCCTTTGGGTAAATTTTAAATTATGATGAGAGGACAATTTCACTTGTCTTGGCTGACAGAGTTCCTTTTAGAAGTTTCAGGGCATGGAAAGGAGATAAATCTAAAGAAGATCCATGCTTTTGATGTGTATATGATGTAAGTCATTATAATGTTAACATATTCTTATTATTTTAACTTAAACTATAAGGTAAAATGAAAACCACAATGTCTGCCTGAATGAGATTTAGGATGTGGTCATAATGCAAAGTGAGAAGTTTCTGATGTTCTCCTGCTTGTGTCTGTAACTCTCCTGATTCTTAGCATGTTCACACCTTGAAACTGGTTCTGGCTTCCACTTCTATGGGTAAATATCAAGCTCCCAGTGCTGGGTTGAGATTTAGGGTATAAATCTGTGTTCTGCTTAAGAAAAAGTGCCTAATGAATCAACTTAGAGAACTCAGAAGACACAGAAGAATGAATGCATTGACCACTTATTCTGGCAGAGATGAGGAAATTTTTGATCATGATATTTTTTCTAGATTACTGCCTGCTGTGTATGCTCAAAGGCCCACTCAGGTTAAACTATTTCCATTCTTATTCTTTTGTGCTCTTGAGTTTCCAAGCCTCCTTCATATGTAATTTTCACAGTGTAAGGAGTACAGTTAAATGCTTAGTCTTCATTTGTACTTCCTATATGTAAACTAGATCTTGAAATTTAATCTAATTTTGTACATTTAAAAAATCATACCTCTGTTGTGAAAATCTGCAGCAGTACAAGCTTTAGGGGACTTTTCATGGATGGTTTTAACACTACAAAAGTTTTATTTTCAAAGGAGATTTTTACCTCCCATGGACTGCATACAGCTGAATAGCTTAGAAGATTATTAATCTTGTAAGTGCAATGTTCAATAACTAATGCCTACAATTGTTTCTTCTACCTACATGTTTCTGCTTTGTACCCGAATCTAAATAGTAAAAGTAGCAGGAGTCTAAGCAAACTGTAGCCAAAGATGTGCTTTGAGAAAATCAATGGACTGCTTTGACTGGTCAGGTCAATCAAAATAGCCTGTACATATTGGAATAGCCTAACATAATTGTAGAGAGACTGATAGTCTGGGAAGCATGACTGCCAAACATGTTGTAATTGTTGTTAATTTTGAATTTCTTGAAAGGGAAGAGAAGAGAAAATTTGGCCATAGTTTTAACCCTCAATCAGGAATCAAGATATGATGTTTTAGCCAGGAATTGAACTCATGAGTCATTTGACCTTTTACAAAGCTCTTTATATTTAATTTTGTTTTCCTTCATTTTAATACTCATATTTCTTTATATGCCATTTAATTCAAGGGAGGTCTTGTCAGTGGGAGATAGCAATTAAATCATTGCTAGTTAATTTTCATTTAATTCAATATTAAAGATCAATATTCAAACATTTTGATAGTTCAACCTAAATCTTATAAATTCTCATTGTGATAATTAAATATCCAAACAATCATGTGAATTGTATCAAATTCAAATTTACTATAGTTAGATGCTTAACTCCTTTAAGTCTTCTTGATTTCTTTTTCCACAACTGACAACTGTTTGGTTTCTGAATTACTAGTCATGTTCCGAAAATTAATTCCTTTTTTAGAGGAAGAAAACAGTTTAAGTTTTGAGCTCCAATGTTAGTTTTAGGAGCAAGATCAAGTTATACTTCATCATACATTATGCATATCATTAAATAAAATACACTTTTAAATATTTCTCTGTAAAAGTTAGGTGTTACATTCATTACTACGGATAGTGAGATGATAAAATGGTATGTTGTGTTCATCCAAAACAATAGTAACACAACACAGTTTTTTTCAAAAACCCCTTTGTCTGTTGCAGAGCTAGCAGTCAATTTGGTAAATGGGATAGATACCAATCACTGATTTTTCTCATCTCATTCCCTTTCACCCTTGAAACACAGAACCTACGTAAGCATAGAATGAGGTATTTTCCACTATTAAATCAGAAATAGGAAAATCTGTAACTTTGTTGCACAAATAAAAAGAGCACACCGGAGGAGAATGAATGATTATTATGAAATTGTCTTTGTTGAAGTCCCCCATTCACACTCCTTGAAATAATGAGTATGTTACATCAAAATAGCTAAAATCATGTGAATTAGGAGCTAAGTATTAATAAAATATGAGGATCTCATAATTGGTAAAGACCATGCTATGCCTTTACCACCAAATCATTACATTTTACTTCTAGACAGAGACCATGTTTCCCACATTTGCATCTAGGTAGAGCCGTAAGACAAATTCTAATCTATAGAATATGGGCAGAAGTGATCTCCATTTCATCTTTCATTATTCTTCAGATGTCTGAAGGAAAAGAATCCAGTGAAGGACTCCGAGATCCTTGGATGTTGAAAACCCCTTGAATCCTGATTTTTGAATTACTTTATGAATGCCCAGATAGTTCAATGTATAGTTCTTCATGACTATTACCAGAACCACAGAATATGTTCCTCCAATGTCATTCCTTAAAAGTAGTCTATAGCTAATTAGGAGATTTAATTAATTGAGAAACAAAAGACAAATCCCCATATATACTTACACAAAACAAGAAACTAGTAACACATGCTCATGTACTTTAGAAAATTCTTGAACAACTGAAATCTTTAGATATCTATTTGTTGTACTACAACCATTGATTAAGAGATATATAATAATCTTCCTTTTGTTATTTATATATGACTTAATGTTGAAAGTTATTTCAGATGTAGAACATTCAGACCTCACAAACTTTCACTCCTCAACTTGCTCAATACTTGCTTTATTAAATGTCTTATTTTTATTCTTTGAGTTTTACACCCAGGTCACAGAACTATAATTAGGAAAGCACAATTGGTACTCTACCCTAGTTCACCCAAATTTAGACAATGCAAACATGAAAATAATAATTTCAAAGAGTTAGTACTACTTAGCAAGAATGACTAGTTAAAATAGGAAGTTACTAGATGACACACATGGTTAATAATATCCATCTGTGAGCCACACCATAAATAACAGAGTCAATTTGAGGCCACATTTAGTGCTTATACCAAATATTAAAATAGATTGTTATACCTCTGTTGACCCATGTTCTCTTTTGAGTGTATTGCACACTAGTTTCTTAAGCCTAATCTGAATAGAATATATGCTTTTGTTCTTAAAGCAGAGATGAACAAAATATTCTAAGACTTATGGGAGCAGAGAAACTCTTTTCACAACCTCTGTTGGCCTTACCTTGTCCTCTTCCCCATGAGACTAGTAAATAAAAACAATTTCCAGTAAACTACTTTTTAGTGGGAAGAGGTACAGCTAGATGAATAGAAAGATAAAAAGGTTGACATAGAGATAAATGATCCAGCGTATAACACTCTAGCTTCCAGATGAAGTATTCTAGATTCTGAAATACATCATTGTGAGTATACTATGGGGGTTAAATGCTTGACATTTAAAGCTAGACTACATAGGTTTAAGACTCATCTTCTTTTCTTACTATCTATGTAACTTAGGCAAGCAAGTTAACGTCCCTGAAGCTAAATTACTCCTTCTTACCCCACTTAGAAAGTTGGGATAATAATTTTATTACCTACCCATGAGGGCAGTTGGGGAATAGAAATATGCTATTTAAGGCATTTAGAACAGATTATTTAAATACAATATGCATCATATTGATTTAATATCTGTGAATTTTTTCTACTTCCATTTAAATAGAATAGTTGGCTTGTGTGAACTTTGTAGTATTTTCTAACACAGTGTGATAAGAATTAATGCTAACTTTTAAATGCATTTTACAATATAATATAATGCATTAGTGTGTAACTAATGTAGTGCAAATTGGCAGGAAAATATAACTTGAGCCATTATCCAAGTGAGAAAAACTTGGAGACTATGGAATCTGTAAGTACATGTATACTCATAATAGAGATGCATATTTATTTTTATCCTGCTCATGATCTAAGCTATATCTGCTGTTACTAGAACCCATTTGATTTTTTTTTTCCTGCCATGAAATCCACTATAAGTGATGCAAGGTGAAGGGTACCTAGGTGAATTGCCAGAGGCCTCCTTCAGATTTCCAGAATATCTTGAACTTGTGATAAATCCAGACACATCAACACTGCCTTGTTTTCAGTTCTAGAGTATCACCACAACTATAACAAAACCCATGATTAAATGTGCATGCTGGTGGATAACTTTTTTAAAAGTTTGGAAGGCTTGGACATATGCTCTCAGGCAAATAAAAAAAAAAAATTGTAAAAGCAGCAATTAAAACAAGCCACAAAGTACTCATCAGATTTAAAGAAAATTAAAAATACTTACTAAGGCATATATATTGGAATGGTGTTTTATTTATCTTTGGCTTTAAATCCTTTTTGATAACCTATTGTTATTTGTCTGTAAATGCATTAAAGTCATTACTTTATTTATTATTTATTTTTTGCATTAAAGTCATTAACTTTGATTTTACATGTAAAATCACACATTTTGAACTTTGAAGTTTTTACTTTTCAATGTAGCCCAATTCTACAGTACAAGAAGAAAAATAGTCTCTCCTTTTTAAAATAAATATGGATCACTGTTCATTTCATGATTTCAATAAGTGATTTCTATTTTCTTCCTATAAGTATGAGATTTACATTTGAATAACAGCATGAAAAGATGTCCTGGGTTAATCTAAGTCACTTATTATGTAGAAAAAAATATTGGGTGTTAGGTATAAAAAATATTAATATATCTGGGAGTGTGTGTGTGTGTGTGTGTGTGTGTGTGTGTGTGTGTGTGTGTTTAAATTCATTTTACTTCTAGTTTGGCAAAAATTATTTCCATATCTTCCCCCACTTCATCTCTTTCTTTACCTAATTTTTCTTTACCTTTGTTGTTCCACCATAGAAAAGATATATAACTTGGACATATTCAGTACAAATATTTGGTGGCATATGTGCTGTTGCAAGTTCAGCACAGGTGTATGGAAATGCACCAAAATATCTTCCCTATATGTCTGCAAAAGATATTTGTAATTGTCCTCTTAGGAAGTCTAGAAAATCACAGAGAAGCATACATATATACTAAGAGGGGATTAGATCTGACTGAGTGTCCTTATAAGCAGATAGACTTAAAACACTGAGATAAAGGTGAAGGGGTAAGGAAGAAAGCAAGCTAAAATATCCATTTAATCTGAAAGAAGTCCTTTCATAAGGATGCACATTATTATATAGTGAAATATAAGGTAGGAGGGAGGATAGGATGTTTCTTTTATTCAGTGAGTTTGTGTAAGTTAGGAGAGTACAGATTATAAACAACCCTGATATCTAAGTCACTTAATAAAACAAAAGTTTTTCTCTCACTTCTGCAGGACCTGCTAGAGGCCTTAGTGACTCTCCAAGGCACTGCTTTCAAGACTTGATTTCATGATGACTAAGAAAGAAGAAGAGAAGTCTGTGGGGTTGAGCACCAGCTTTGAAACATCCATTCACAAGTAATACATACCACTTCTTTCCTTATACAAGTTTAAAGTATTAAAAAAATTAAAGCAACAGTTTAAAAAGATTACTGGGGCACCTGGGTGGCTCAGGTGGTTGAGCGTCAACTTAGGTCAGGATCTCACAGTGGTGAGATCAAGCCCCGTGTTGGACTCCGGGCTGGACATGGAGCCTTCTTGAGGTTCTCTCTCTCTCTCTTCCTCTGGTAATAAAACATTACTTTGTAGAAGTCTAACTTCTATATATAAATCTCCACGTGGATTTATTCATTTTGTATCTTTGAATTGGCATTAAAAATGTATTCTTCTGTTTCTCCATTGACAGGAGCAGGGGTCAACATAATGTATTCTTAAACATACAAACTTTCATTATTATGGAAATGTAATCTACACTTATTTGCATCACTTTCTTCTCAGTGTCAACCTATGATAGTCTCAGTTCTGCCTCCTGGTGCTGTAACACCTAATCCCCTGTGTTTGTTTTGTTTTCACTCCCCATTGATTCAATTTCTCTTACACTTGATATATTTGACCATTCCTTCTCCCTAAATCTTTCCCTTGTCTTGACTTCTGTGACCCTGACATTTCTGTTTTTTCTTCCTCCTCTTCAGTCTCTCTGACTACTATGCTGTTTAGGATTTGATCTACCCCCAGAATTACTCTAAGTCCCATTCTATTCTCATTCATCATATCTTCCTTCAATATCATTTGGCTAATACTCTTATGAATTGTGTGATTTAGGAAAACCAGTGGGCAAATGTGGCTACAGTGGGTCTTTCAGATCCAGCAAGCTGTAATGATGCTTATCTGTAGGAAAGGGGAAGGAGAGTATCAATCTCAAGAAATGACAAAAAATCAAAGTCTGAAAACTAAGGCTAATTGGTCATGCATAAAAGTATTAAATGGATCATAAGCAACATGTGAAGTCAGGTAAGATTGAATAGCAGGTATGAACAGAGAGTTGCAGAGTCAGATAATGATAATCATACCAGTAGCTAATGTTTATTAAGAGCTCATTCTGTGTTGGACAAGCAATTTACATATTCAGGTTCATAGTCAATCCTCTGAAACTCTTTGGGTCAGTTGTGTTTTGCATTTAGGACTCTTTCAAATTTTAGGAAACCAGTACATTGAGTATACTATATAATTATCAGTATCTCCAAATCAAACATGAATGTTCACAGTATGTGTGACAAATAAGGACTACAAATAGCCTTTCTACAGGTCAGGTCAAATTTTGCCATCACTGATTTTGCAACAAACTTATCAGAAACAACAAAACAGAACCAAACCTTTTACTTTTCGGAACTTTGTGGATTTCGGAATTGTAGAAAAAGGTATTCTGTTCCTAAATAATCTCATTCAGTCAGAGTAAATTTGTTAAATTACTATTATTATTCATTTTTACAGTCTGGAAAACTGGGATGTAAAAAAAAATAAATAATCCAACAATACATAAATAGTATATGACCAAGCTAGTAGTTGAACCCAAGCCTCTTTGACAGTCCATTTATTTCATGATCCCCTTACTGTAGTGTCTCAGTGAGGACAATCTGAGAAATATCAGTGTTCTTTGAAGAAATCTCACCAAACTATGTTGAAAAAAGTCTAATTGCACACGTTCCAATAATATTTATACACCTATGACACCTAAAATCTATCTATTGAGTTTGCATCTCTCTGGATGTCTCTAGACCAGTATGTTTTTTTGTGTGTGTGGTTTTTGTTTGTTTGTTTGTTTGTTTTAAGATTTTATTTATTTGAGAGAAAGCAAGCACAAACTGGGGGGGGGGGCAGAGGGAGAAGCAGACTCCCCACTGAGCAGGGAGCCCCAGGCAGGGCTCAATCCCATGACCCGAGCAGAAGGCAGATGCTTAACCGACTGAGCCACCCAGGAACCCCTAGACCAGTATTGCTAACTACCTAGGTATATGTCCATCCTCATGACCCTCAGGCTCCTCCAAGCCCATATGTTCAAAACGCTACCAGAACTTTTGCTGCCAATTGAGAATTCCTACTTTAGCCTGTCTCTTAGTTAATACATTTTCCATTTTTAAATCTCAGACTTCCTGTTGATTGCTTCTGCTAATAAAAGTCCTTATATTTTCTTGCCTAGATTATTTCAGTTAAGGGTACATCTGCTTCAAGTCTTCCCCTCTTTAATTGTTGCCAAGATTATGTTTAAAGCCATTTTATTTAATTATACTATTTCTGTGAAATAATGATATCTCAGCAGCTCCTAATATCTATAAAATAATTTTCAAATTCCTTAATGTGTCATGAAACGGCTTCCTAGATCTGACTCATTTTACCATTCTAATTATACCTCCTACCATTTCCACAATCTCCTTTCTAATCCAGTCATTTTGAGCTTCCAATTCATTTTTGTTGCCTGTGATCTTTTGTACGCAGATATGTTAGCACATATAGCCTTGTTGCCTGGACTTTGTCTCTTCCTCTGTTCTTCCCGATAAGCCCATTTCTCAAAACCCAGGTCAAACATTATTTCCCACGTAGCCTCATAAATTACTAAGGCAGAGATAATTGTTCTCACTTTTAAACTGAGATGGCATTTTATTCAATGTTCAAAACAATAATTATCACACTTCATTTTATTTATTCAAGTGTGTTTGTCACTCACTAATTCCAGTTTCTACATGATAGAGATCAGTTAAAAAAAAAAAAGCTGCCATAACTTTTACTCATATTTTACTCATTGTTTTTGTTTTTTTTTTTAAGATTTTATTTATTTATTTGACAGAGAGGGAGAGACCGCAAGAAAGGGAACACAAGCAGGGGCAGTGGGAGTGGGAGAGGGAGAAGCAGGCTTCCCGCCGAGCAGGGAGCCTGATGCGGGGCTCGATCCCAGGACCCTGGGATCATAACCTGAGCGGAAGGCAGATGCTTAACGGACTGAGCCACCCAGGCGCCCCATATTTTACTCATTGTTAAATATATGGTGAATACTTGCTGAACAGATGAATTGGAATTTTGATTTAATTTAACATGTTTTGAAATACAACAGTAATAAGCCACACTTTACTGTTAGTTATCTCTGTTCATTAAAAAATCAGCTAATAAAAATAAAAAAGCAGGAGTTAACACCTGTAGGTTTGGGACCACTGTGACTTAGACAAATCTTAGAAATTCACAGGAAAATGATCCTGCCTGTTCCTGTTCTAATCTCTACTTTTATCGACATGAGAACTGCCTAAAGGGTAATGGATAGTTCAATACGGAATCATCCAGTTATGAAGGGCTGCATAAAATGCAATATTTTCAAATAAATTTGTAAAACTATAAGTGGTGGATTTGCTATTAGTAATCCAAAGCAAATCATTTAGATGCTTTTTGGGTAAAAGAATGTCAATACTTTAAAGTTATGTCAACTAGCTTCATGAAAATTTAAGATGCACTAGATAAGATGAGGCATTCTACTTTTGCTTATCACACCATGAAGAAAGTGATACTTCTTTACTATTTCAGGGTCATTTTCATCTTGTTAGTAAATCTTCTATCGTTATGTTAAAATGAAGCCACCTGCATAGGCTTAAAAAGTATAACTACTAAAATAGGGAAGGGAATGAAAGAAAATAAAGTAACATTAAATATTTAATTTTGTTTATTAAAACCTCAATTGGGAATGGTTACTACAATTAAAAATTATTCAAAACTTGAACTTTTATCTTGGAAAAATGATTATTCTGTTACATAAAAAAGGATGGAATTACATTTTAAGGAGATTAATGTATTATTGTGCATGACATGAAGTCTGTTATTACATAGCTTTTTATTAAAAATAACAACTCCTTCAAAAGTAAACAGCATGACACATAAAACCACAAATTACTATATGTCCTGGATGATATTAAATGTGCATCATTTTATTAAGGTAAACAGCTATGTAAGAAGAAATCAGAAGTTAGCCTGAAAAGACAGGGAGAACCAGCAGACCATGCTTCAAGTCAAACCCCAAGTAAAGGATAGAGGTAGAGAAGGTTGAGTGAAAGTATCCTAGATTGCTGTACAAGTTGAGAAAGGTTCAATAAGGCCTTCTGGAGTCCATTAGCTAAAGCCGGCCATCAGAGAATTAGGTCTTCCAGAATGAGCATGCCTTAATATTAACCACTGCACTTAGTCACTGAGTGAGAGCTACCTATACTTCCCATATTTGAAGGACTGTGAGATGCATTCTCATGAACACTGAAATATCTTTCTTAGGTTTCTTTGAGATACAGGACCGTGTGTTGAAACAACAGGAGTACTGGTAGATGTTAGATGTTCTGAATTCTACATTGCTAAGTTTGTCACCTAGGAGAGATTGGTTTCTTTATAAAAGGTTTATACTAGAAATTATTTAAGCCATCCACGGATTATAAAATATGTAACTTCTCTGCTCAGTTAACAGGGCAATGCCTGGTCAAAGAAAAGTTAAGCTTGGATGTTTTCATTTACAATCATCCTTTTATATGTTTTTGTTTTCTAGTAGATGCTCTTTAGGATGGCAGTTCATCATCATCACCTTTTCCTGATCTCCTTTTTCCCCTTCTCTTCCTCTACTGTAGAAACTATAGATACTAATGCTTTCTATCAGTCTGCTTGCAAGTAGGAAAGCTACATGATACAGTTCTAGAAAATGAAATGTAAAGGGAGATTTTTTTAGGAGAGTTAGGACTCATTTTCTTTTCCAATAAAAAGAAAAAGAGGTGCCTGAACACCACCTCTTCCTCTTTCTTTCTGTCTTGGATGTGGAAGGTATACTTCAAATTATAATTGCTAACTTGTAACCACGGCACAAGTATGTTAACAAAAGTCACCTTGCAAAGGATAGTATGATGAAAGAGCACTGAGCAGCCTGATATACATCCAAATATTTTGCATTCATAGTATCAAATATTTCCTCCTAACTGAATGAGTTCCAACACTGAAGTGATTTGACTTAGCTGCTCTCACCATAACCGTTGACATTTTTACAATGTTTCTTAATTGTTAATGAACACATCCAAAATTAGCTTTATGGTGTCTCCTTCCTTTGGTACATAAATACATGTATTCTGAGTACATGACTAGCTAGTATGATACATAAACAAATGCTAGGTTATTAAAGGACTGTTGTCAGTCCTTTAACTCTTTGCTAAGAGTTAACCTTTGTACTTTTACAGTGCCTTCTGGAGAATCAGTATCTTACTTCTAAAACAATTTTTAAAAGGAGGCATCATTTTAAAAAATTCTTCATCTCCCACGAGGATGACAGTTATAAACTCTGAATTTACTAAGGGCTTATACTAGAACCAATAAATATTTATCAGATTTCTGAGACTTGTATATTAAAATAGTTTACTTACATGAGTTTTGTTTGGGTGGAGTATGTTCAGTCAGAAATACATTTTTGAGGGGATTGGAAATGTAAGCAAAACAAAACAAAACAAAATCCAGAAGTTGTAGGTGTTATGTTGGAGGGGTTTTATTTCTGATAAAAAAGACTTCTTTTATTTTTAACTCCAATTTAGGATATTTTTATTTAAAAATTTTAAGACTAACAAAGGACCAATTTACACCATCTGCTTCAATTTCACTCTGACGCAGATTTTCTGGGTTTTTTTTTTCCTCTTTAAATAGACATTCTGAAAAAAAATAAAAAAAAATAGACATTCTGTTTGGCACCTTGTGCTTTAGTACATGTCTTTGAGTAAAAAAAAAAAAGTAGTTTGTCTAACTTCCTGTCAAACCAATATTTATTCACAAATACCTGTTTTGTTGCTTTCTCACATCAAAGCACACAGCACTTTCTCCCATGTGAAAAGTTGGCTAGTTGGTGGTAGTGTGAGGTGCCACCTGGAGGTTTTACTGTTTTTAGTAAGCCAGCTGCCTTCCTGATGGACAAATTGTTCCCTGCCTTTAGTTTTAGTGTTTTGTTTTTGTTTTTTTTAATAGAAATGCATTCCTTTTGCTCTAATTATGACAGGAGAGGTTATTGCCTACTGTATCCTACATGTACACATTTTGATTGCTCAGTTAACAATAACAATAGCATTGCTTTTGAAACTACTATCCTGGCGAACTGTTCTTGAAACAAAGGTCAGGCAAACACTAATGTGCATCACTTTGTAAGGTAGCTTTCAAATATCTTAGAAGAGTTCACTGGAAGTTCCTGTTACGATGGCACATATAAAGACAAACATGAAAAAGCTGCTGGAAGGGTAGACTAAATTATTCTACTATTCGAATAGTTGCTGTAAGGATTGCCTGGGATGTTTTACTCCCAGGGTGTATTTCGCATGGCGTTACCGCTATGCTACTCTAGTGTTTCTGCCTGTCCCTGCTGTTGCTTTAGGAAAGTCAGTCTCAGAACTGCCCATCCTGACTCAGCTTTGGGACTATTTTACAATGGATGGGAATGTCATAAGTTTATTTCTCTAAGCTATTTGACTATATTTCTGAAAGAAAACTTAAAATATGAGTGGTAAGCAAGTAGAATCCCAGTATACTGAAAACGCACTAATTTTTCTTGGCTATCTATAAGACTCTTTCATTTAGGGGAGAAGGATGCCTCTGTTTATGTCATTCTCCTCACAGATCATGTTTCACCCTATGTGACACTGGGAACACAAACTAATTTCAGCATTGATTAAACAGAAAATTCTTAGTCTTAAAACCCACCATGCCCATTACCTAAAAGAGGCTTAAAATTTATCTATTAACAATAACATTTCTATTCACTTGCAAGTTGAACCAGGAAAAAAAAAAAAAACAAAAACAAAACTAAGTCATATTGTATACGTAGCCTAAGAGCTTGGAAAGTACAAATGGATGTTTCTACAATCTTGTATGATAGGAATAAGAAGGACACACAAAAAAAGATGTCTACTTTTGTTAAAATGTGATTATCAAATTTCCCTCTTCCTAATATAATCCTACCTAATTGAGGTTAAAAAGTTGCTGAAGAACACTTCTTTTTTCCCCAAAGTGCATATTTTAGCCAAAGAATTTACTAAATAATTTATTCACATAAAACTCACTAATTCATTCACTTGCTCAAAATTATTACTAAGTAATCTGCTGTACACACAAACTATGTACATATCACAAAATCAGTTTTATAGTTTTATTCTAATTGGAATATATATGTATACATACCACCTCTTCTTTATCCATTCATCAGTCGATGGATATTTGGGCTCTTTCCATAATTTGTCTATTGTTGATAATGCTGCTATAAACATCAGGGTGCATGTTCTTCTTCGAGTCAATATTTTTGTATCCTTTGGGTAAATACCTAGCAGTGCAATTTCTGGGTCATAGGGTAGTTCTATTTTTAACTTTTTTTAAAAAATAATTTTTTTAAAGATTTTATTTATTTATTTGAGAGAGAGAACACATGAGAGGGGGGAGGGTCAGAGGGAGAAGCAGACTCTCCGCCAAGCAGGGAGCCTGACACGGGACTCGATCCCGGGACTCCAGGATCATGACCTGAGCCGAAGGCAGTCGCCCAACCAACTGAACTGCCCAGGTGCCCCATATTTTTAACTTTTTGAGGAAACTTCATACTCTTTTACACAGTGGCTGTACCAGTTTGCATTCTCACCAATAGTGCACGAAGGTTCCTTATTCTCCACATTCTCGCCAACACCTGTTGTTTCTTGTGTTGTTGGTTTTTGCCATCCCGATAGGTGTGAGGTGATACTGTGATTTTGATTTGTATTTTCCTCATGATCAGGGATGTTGAATATCTTTTCATGTGTCTGTTAGCCATTTGGGTGTCTTCTTTGGAGAAATGTCTATTCATGTCTTCTGCCCATTTTTTAATTGATTATTCATTTTTTGTGTTGAGTTTTATAAGTTCTTTATATATTTTGGATCCTAACCCTATGTCAGATATGTAATTTGCAAATATCTTTTCACATTCTGTAGGTCGCCCTTTAGTTTTGTTGCTTGTTTCCTTCACTGCGCAAAAGGTTTTTACCTTAATGAAGCCCCAATAGTTTATTTTTGCATTTGTTTCCCTTGCTTTAGGAGACAAAGCTATAGCTAAGTTGCTATGGTCCATGTCAAACAGATTACTGCCTGTGTTCTCCTCTAGGATTTTCATGGTTTCAGGTCTCACATTTAGGTCTTTAGTCCATTTTGAGTTTATTTTTGTATGGTGTAAGAATGTGGCCCAGTTTCATTCTTTTTTTTTTTTTTTTTAAGATTTATTTATTTATTTTAGGCGGTTGGGAGGAGGGCGGGCAGAGCAGGGAGAGAGAAAGGGAGAGAAAGACTCTCCAGCAGGCTCCCTGCTGAAAGAGGAGCCCAACGAGGGGCTTGATCCCATGACTGTGAGATAATGACCTGAGCCGAAATCAAAAGTTGGACACCCAACCAACTGAGCTACCCAGGCACCCCTCCAGTTTCATTCTTTTGCATGTTGCTGTCCACTTACTCCCAACACCATTTGTTGAAGAGACTGTCTTTTTCCCATTGGATATTCTTTCCTACTTTGTCGCAGATTAATAGATCATATAGTTGTGCGTTTATTTCTGGGTTTTCTATTCTGTTCTATTGATTTATGTATCTATTTTTGTGCCAGTAGCATATTGTTTTGATCGCTACAGCTTTGTAATATAACTTGAAGTCCAGAATTGTGATACTTCCAGCTTTGCTTTGCTTTTCCAAAGTTGCTTTGGCTATTGAGCGTCTTTGTGGTTTTATAAAATTTTTGAATTGTTTGTTCTAGCTCTGTGAAAAATGGTGGTGGTATTTTGATCGGGATTGCATTAAATGTGTAGATAGCTTTGCATAATATACACATTTTAATAATATTTGTTCTTCTGATCCATGAGCATGGAATGTCTTTCCATTTCTTTGTGTCATCTTCAATTTCTTTCATCAGTATTTTATAGTTTTCAGAGTACAGGTCTTTCACATCTTTGGTTAGGTTTATTCCTAAGTGTCTTATGGTTTTTGGTATAATTATAAATGGGATCAATTCCTTAATTTCTCTTTCTGCTGTTTCTTTATTGGTGTATAGAAATGCAACAGATTTCTGTACATTGATTTTGTATCCTGTGACTTTACTGAATTTGTGTTATCAGTTCTAACAGTCTTTGGGGGGAGTCTTTTGAGTTTTCTATATTGAGTATCATATCATCTGCAAATAGTGAAAGTTTTACTTCTTCCTTGCCGATTTGGATGCCTTGTGTTTCTTGTGTTGTCTCATTGCTGTGGCTAAGACTTCCAGGACTATGTTAAATGACAGAAGTGAGAGTGGACATCCCTGTCTTATTCCTGACCGTAAGGAAAAGCTCTAAGTTTTTCCGCATCGAGGGTGATATTAGCTGTGGGTTTTTCATATATGACCTTTATTATATTAAGGTATATTCTTTTTAATCCTGCTTTGCTGAGAGTTTTTATCATGAGCGGATGTTGCACTTTGTCAAATGACTTTTCTGCATGTATTGACATGATCATATGGTTCTTTTATTAATGTGGTGTACACAATTGATTTGCAAATACTGAAACACTCTTGCAACCCAGGAATAAATCCCACTTGATCATGATAAATGATTTTTTTCATGTATCATTGAATTTGGTTTGCTAGTATTTTGTTGAGAGTTTTTGCATCCATGTTCATCAGGGATATTGGCCTATAGTTCTCTTTTTTGGTGGTGTCTTTATTTGGTTTTGAATCAGGGTAATGCTGGTCTCATAGAATGTACTTGGAAGTTTTCCTTCCTTTTCCATTTTTTGGAATAGTTTGAGAAGAATAGGTATTAAGTCTTCTATGGGGGTTGGTAGAATCTGCCTCACTGTGAAGCCATTCGGACTTTTGTTTGTTGGGAGTTTTTGGATTACTGATTTAATTTCTCTTTTGGTTATCGGTCTGTTCAAGTTTCCTATTTCTTCCTGTTTCAGTTTTGGTAATTTACATGTTTCTATGAATTTATCCATTTCTTTGTCCAATTTGCTGGCATATAGTTTTTCATAAGATTCTCTTATAATTGTTTGTATTTCTGTGGTGTTGGTTGCTATTTCTCCTCTCTCATTTGTGATTTTATTTCTTTGGGTCCTTTCTCTTTTCTTTTTCATAAGTCTGGTTAGAAGTTTATCTTAATCAACTTGTCTAGTTATTTAAACTGTTCTGATAGAGAAGTTTTTGAGAGATATATAAATCAATTTCAAAGAAGCTTTACATATATGATTTGCATATACATGTTTAAAATTTAATAAATGTTCACCAAAATAACATATGTATATGGTAAAAAATAAAATTGCACAGAGGATCTTATGGAAAAAAATGTTTTCACAACCCTGATTTTCCTACCTCTGCCCCACTCCTTTGAGGCAAATTATTTGGTATCTTTTTTATTTTAGCTCTTCTGATGATTGCCTGTATAATTTCCTTAATGATATATCAAACTTGGACAGTATATGTTTATGCCCTGATTTATCTAATTTTTAGTCTTCTTAGGTTTCATAATTATATTTTGATTTTTCCATTTATTAAGATAATAAGTTTAATTAGTGTAATGAAAACTCTTTGCCTTGTTTCACACATTTTTTTGAGAATATCTTTTGAGTTCTACTTTGTAAGAAAGTATGTTAGAAACCTTATTCTTTCCTCTACCATTCCTGACAATTTCAAATCTCCCTTTCTGTTTATATTCTGTCTTGTAGCTCAATCAAGACTTTCTAGCTTTGTCCTTAGGTTGATTTTTATGGGAAAACTAAAAATTATGACTATCCCAATATTGTTAAAATTGGGTCCAAGTATTTCATTAGGGCTACATTTCGTTCTCACCTATAATTGTCTTAAAACTGAGATACACTAAATCAGTATTCCTAGCATTTAAGATTGAGTGTATGCTATTTTTTAAAGCTCATTATCTGCTAAAAGACATGTTGTAGTTTCATTAAAAAATATTTGAAGTAGTCAGTCAACCTTTCTGTACCTCCCAGCGTCCTTTATACCTAGATCCTGCTTCATGGAGTCCTCCATTCTCCTAATAAATTATCCCTTGTTCATTACTTTAACCAGTGTTTTTTAGTGTTTATTATATGAAAGATATTATTTTAGGCATTTGGGATATATCAGTAGCTGGCGTTCCTTAGGCTTTCATTTGGGACTTTTTGTTCCCCACTATTATATGTTTTTCAAGATTTTGTGCCTTTCTACTTCTTGATTTTTGTTTCATTTTGTGGAGAATATCCAGAGGTAAGGATGGTGTACCTGAAGCAACATTTTTTAGTTCATCAATATTTGAATGTGGCTGTATTTACCCTCATAAATTTATTTGTATTCATCTTTCTAGACTCCAAATTTGCCTTCATAGCTATCAAGACATTTCTCTATTGTCTTCTTGCATCAGTTGTTCTGATAGTTAATCTGATAGTACTTTATATGGGCTTTTCTCAACTCAGAAAAACTTAAGACCCTTTATTTAGGTATAGATTTCAAAAATTTTAGGAGACTAAAGCTTTTATTCCTTCTCTGCTTTTGAAACTGTTGGGGGTGCCAGGGTGGCTCAGTTGGTTAAGTGTCTGACTTCAGCTCAGATCATGATCTCAGGGCCCTGGGATTAAGCCCTGCCTCAAGCCCCCCATAAGCCCCTTGTCAATTCCTCCCCCGACTAAGCCCCCCCATGGAGCCCTGTCCATTGAGCCCCCATCATGGAGCTCCCCATCTAAGCACTGCAACTCAGCATGAAGTCTGCTTCTCCTGCTCCCTCTCCCTCTGCCCTTCCCCCCAGCTTGTGCTCTCTTTTTCATTCTCTCTCAAATAAGTAAATAAAATTAAAAAAAAAACTGTTGTCTAGTATTTAATTGATCATTATTTCTCTTTCATCTTTTTTCTTTCTGTTCTCTCATTCTGGAACTTATATTTTAAATCCCAAGTGTTTATTCTTATTCTCTGATATTTACTCCTTTTAATTAAGATAACAGTATCTTCTATATGCTTTATAGTCTCAAATAACCTAGAAATAATATGCAGAATTTAAAATATATTTTCTCTAGTCTCTTTATCTGTTTCCCCAAAGGTCACTATTTTTATTTGACTTCAATCTTTCTGTTTCACGCCACCTGTTCTTCAAATGGGACAGCTACTGACTCTTTGTTTATACTAAAACAGTAGACTTGGCAGCTGCTATGTGCATCCTTTCGTGTTGTACAAGTAAATCTTTGTTGTTGTTTTTGTTTGTTTGTTTTTTCCAGGCAATCCTAGAAGGAATTAGTAAATATAACCAATGGAAAGGATTAATGAGATTTCTTAAAGTATAATGAAGATTTAATCAGGAAAAGAGAGATCAAAAGATTAATAGCTAGAATAGACATATGAACAAGAAACAGAATGATGTTGTGTAGAGAACAATAGTACATTCATATTTACTGGATGCAGGTAGAGGTGACATAAGTTTTAAAGGTGGCAATATGGGCCAGACCAGGTTATAGGGGCCTTGGACTTGCTTCAGCACAGACTGGAAAGAGAGTCCAGTTGGAAAGCCCTGTATCTGGAAGACCAGATGTAAATTAAGATGGATCTGAACTAGAGAAGAATTATGTGATGGCAACTAGAAAAAATATATACAAAACATGCAGAAAACAAAATAATTTGCTAACAGAGAGGAGAGAAAAATGGGTCAGGGCTAACTCTTAGGTACATAGCTTGGGTGTCTGAGTAGATGGTTCTGCTACTGATGATTATAGACCATTCACAAAGAGAACTGATTTCTTTCAGAAATATAGTATATTCTTCTCAGAGAGACTTTCCTGAACTACTCCATTTCAAGTAAGTCCCCAACTATTATCCTTTTCATAATAACTGGTTCTTTTATTTAAGTGAGGTTTCTTATAACAATGATCCTCATATACATATATTTACTTGTTTGTTCATTCTTGCTTATTTGCTCATGAGTCTTTCCCTCTAGATTGAAGAGCCATGGAGAAAGGAGGATTCTTTATTTTATTAATCAATATGTATCATGAATTAAGCTCCGTTCCTGACCAATACTAGTTGCTCAATAAATATTTCTTAAATGAATGAATGCTATTACAGTAGACAGGAAGATAGGAAAGGAAAATTTCCATTGGATTTGAAAATAAAAACTGGAGATTACTGGAATTGTTTATCATGAGAACTGCAGATGGATTAACAATAAAGGGAAGAAATTGTTTACTGTGTTTTGAGTACTGTACTAATTGCTTCTCATGCATTCTCTCATTTAATCCTCAAGAAGAGACGATGGAGTTATTATTTCCATCTCAATTCTAAACTAAAATTCTATCAGACAATGCAGGGCAGGCGAGTTTAAGTTTTCTTAATAAGAGTGTTGACACTAGGATTGAACTCCATGTCATCCATGTAACTACCATATTTTTAATAAGCTCTGATTTTAGTGGGTTGGGGAGTAAGTGGGAAATAGTGTGGGGAAAAAGAATATACTTTTGAGAGTTTAAAGAAGAGAATAAAAGAATATTGTATTAAGGATATTTAGAGAGACTGCTAATAGAACCTGAACGTATTTATATACATGATAAAACTAAGAGAAACTTCAGTTCCTGTCAGATTTTGAAAGAGAAAGGTCGATTGATGATATAAAATCCTGGCAGGTTTACTTGGTCACATAATAAGTAAAGATGGCACTAAAATAGTCTTAGACTAAAAGAAAAAGGAACATATTGAGGGTGGACATAATAAATTTGTTGTTTGGAAGGGGAACAAAGTTAAAAGACTTTTCATATAAAGATTTCAGTTTTTTGGGGGGAGGGATGGGGGTGAGCATGTAGGAGGAAAGGGCATATGATGGATCAGGAGATCGTGAAGGAAAAAAACTGGTCATCACTAAACTGTTGGTCAAATATAAGGCATCGTGAGTGAAGAAGTGTGAGAGTAGCTGGTGGACTATCTCCCAAATTTCATAGCATTGGAAGTGGAGCTCATTCTAACCAACAAAATTGTACCTAGGTAAACAAAAGTACCTTCAGAAGAGTTATTAGTTGCTTTTATGAGCTGTCCATGAGGTATTATTTAGATAATCACATTGCACAGAGCACTTGAGAATGATAAGTATTAAGATACTAGAATTATTTGAGACTTTGACTGGTCTAAAATGTGATGTTATCACCCCTAGCCTGTGGGGTATACAAAAACAAAAATGGGAAAAAAAAAGAGGATGACTCTAGTATGTGTCTAGCATATTAAAATCTTAGTTTAATGACATTTACACAGCACTTTGTGGTAAAAATTGCTGTAAAACTGTGTTGAAAGTGTTTTAGTGGTTGATACATAAGCAAACAGTAAATGAGCTTTTTTTTCATTTCTTTGTGCACACATTATGTGTTCTCAGCTCAGTATAAGTTACTCTTGTGAATATATGAATAATAATAATAATATAGAGCATGATCCTTGACTTCAAGAGGCCAGTACTGTATCTATAATGATAGAAAAAAACATATGGAATAATTATAGAATATTTGTGAGATACACTGTGAAATTGAATTAGATATAAAAAAGAAGAAAAAGAAAGGAAAGGTCAGGGTCAGCTAAAGCAATCAAATGAAAGCTACAATTAGGTAGATTGGACCTAATCTGGGTCATGGGAAACAAATTAGATTTAGATGAAAAGGAGGAAGGTGAGTGAAAATCACAATAGCATCATACCTGGAAACAAGGCTTGAGGGAGATAAAGGGCAAGGGTCTTGAAGGATGTAAATGCTTCTGCAAGTAGCTGAAGACATCAGACCACAATCAAAAGCAATTGCACAAAAATCTCAGCAAATAAGAACCTGTGGAACTGCAGCAGATATTTTCACTGCAAAGTTAGGAGCAGCAGACCGACCAGATGGGACTGCAGAAACCAGAGATGGGGTGGATCTTTTAAAAAATAGGCATCAAGCTACCCATTAAGTTGAAAAGCAGAGCCCAGGATGGTGACAGGTTTCGAAAAGAATGGGTGGAAAGAAACATAAGCCACAATTTTGTTTTTCAGAGCCACACTTGTACAAATGGAAAATATCTTTAAATATGAAAGATGAGAGTGTGGAGCATAAAACTCAGAGAACTTCGTTTTCAAACCTGAGTTTTCTCTAGATTTTTGTAGTTAAGTCTCATATGGACCATCATTTATTATACCAAATACTATCCTCTAATATCTGATTGCATCTTTAATTTCTCTAATGAGTTAAAATGAAAAAGAAGGAGGCACCTGGGTGGTTCAGTCGGTTAAGTGTCTGCCTTTGGCTCAGGTCATGATTCTGCGATTGAGTCCCCACCTCAGGCTCCCTGCTCCTTGGGGAGCCTGCTTCTCCTTCTCCCTCTGCCTGCCACTCCCCCTGCTTGTGCTTGTGCTTGTGCTCTCTCTCTCTCTCCCTCTATTTCAAATAAATAAAATCTTTAAAAATAAATAAAATGAAAAAGAAGTAAACTTTGGATAATAGCAAAATCAGCAATAAATAATATTCATAAGAAAATAGTGCTTTTTAAGGCAACAGATAACACTTTTAAAATTTACCTTTGCTTGTTTTAAATTTTATTATAGCAATAGTTATTTTGTACCACTTGATACTCTTCTGATGGCTTAGATATGACATATTTCTCTGAAATCCTTTATTAATTTTGAATTATCCCTTTTGTGTATGGTTGGATTTTAAAATAGATCACAGTTTATTTTGTTGGTACCTCAGATATATCAGATTATATGTTTATCTACTTTATGTAATTGATAAGTCAACATGAAGTCTATTGAAAATCTCAAATTTTCAATATATCCTGGCACCACAAATATGAATGAATGACTGGGTGAATGAAAAAAGTAAATTAATGAATAAGTAAATAATTTTAAGTCATAAAATTTTCATGAGATTAATAATCTAATGGAAGGTAAGGAACTGTAATTTGTTGCTAATAATTTTTCTTACTTTCAAATGAGATAAAGATTTATAAAAATATAAATAAAATTATAAATTTGTTATTTGTTACAGTGGTCTTAATGAGCCTTAATTTAAATGAATATTTGACTGAAAAAATGAGTAATCAAAACTTTCCTTTATGCAACAATAAGATGTTTTGTTTTTATTTGGTCCTTCTCCATTTCCCAGAATGACATGAGTAAAATAAAAGTGGAACGATTAAATAGGTCATGGTATAAGAGTAAATGATTTCGTTTTGTTTCAATTACTGTAATGTTTGAAAGAATTATAGCTATTATTTAAAAGTATTTTCTTCCAAAGTTATTCTATAAGGCCAGCATAATTTTGCTACTAGAACCCTACCAAGATTAGAAGAAAACTATGTAAAAACTTCTAACATAATCATAAATGAAACAAAAACCTAAATAGGAAACTAACAAGTGGAATCCAGAGATATTTAAAGAGAATAACATATAATGCCTGAACTAATAATGCAAGAGTGGTATAATATTTGAAAATATTTGAATAGCAATTCACCATATTAATAAAATAAACAGAAAAATCATAAATCATCTCACAAATGCAGAAAATGTATTTCATAAAATGCAAAACAATTTTATAATAGAAATACTTATCCAATAAGTAAAATACAGAAACTTTTTATTCTGATAAAGAGTATTCTAAGTAATTATACAGCAAATGTGATATTTTGTGATGAAATATTGCAAATTTTCCTTTGAAACTGGCAATGGGACAAAGGTGCCTACAATTACTGCTTCTATTTATACTATATTTTGGGCAACATGGCAAGAAAAAGCAAGAGTGAAGATAAAATATAATTGCCTCTATTTTCAGATGACATAAGAAAATCCCAGGAAATCCAATTTAATCTACAGGCTAATTATCAGATTCTAAAAGCAAATTTTAAAAAATTGATAGATTCAAAGCCTGTATAAATATTTAATCAGATTTGTATATACTAGGGAACACTAATTTTTTTAAAAAATGAAGATACAATTCTCAATAGCAGCAAGATTATCACTTATTACATAATCTAATGAACAACACACAAGAATTCTATATATCAGAAAATATGTATAATATTACTATGAAACATTAAAGAAGATATAAATAAATGGAAGGATATATTATATTGATACTGGAAGATTCAATTTTCAAAAGATACCAATACTCTCCATATTTATCTACTGACCCAGTGCAATTCTCGTTAAAATATGACAAGTTCATTTTTTCTTTCTCTCTTTTCCCCTTCCCCTTTCCCTACCCTTTCCCCTTCCCCTCCCCTTCCCACCCCTTATCTTCCACTTCTCTTTCCCCTTCCCTCCCCTCCCCTTCCCCTTCTCCTCCCCTTCTTTTTCTCCTTCCCCTCCTCTCCTCCTCCCCTTCCTTCCCTTCCCTTCCCTTCCCTTCCCCTTCCTTCCCCTTCCATCCCCTTCCTTTCCCTTCCTTCCCCTTCCTTTCCCTTCCTTTCCTTTCCTCTTTCCTTTCCTTTCCTTTCCTTTTTCTTTTCCTTTCCTTTCTTTGTCTTTCTTTTATTTTTATCCTCCCCAGGGGAACTGACAGGCCAGTTCTCAATTTTATAAGAAAATCAAAGGGGAAAGTTTAGCCAAGAGAATTTGAAGGAAGAACAACAAAATGGAGGTTTAAACTATAAAACCTTATTATCAAGTGACAGTATTTAACACCATGTGATACTGGTACATGGAGAGGACAATTTTAGAAACACACTTACATAGTCATTTGATTTATGACAATGATTATCCTTTAGTGCAAAAAAGAAGTGAGAAATTTTTCAAAATGGTGTTGGATCAACTAAATAACCCTATTTTTTTAAATGAATTTTTATCTGCCATTATACACAAAAATTAATTCCTGATTGATTGTGTATCTACAAGTCAAAGGTAAACAGTATAACTCTAGATGTAAATGTGAGAATATACATGACATGAGAGTAGGCAAAGATTCTTTTATTTTTTATTTTTTAAAGATTATTTATTTATTTATTTGACAGAGAGAGACACAGTGAGAGAGGGAACACAAGCAGGGGGAGTGGGAGAGGGAGAAGCAGGCTCCCCGCGGAGCAGGGAGCCCGATGCGGGACTCGATCCCAGGACCCTGGGATCATGACCTGAGCCGAAGGCAGTCGCTTAACCAACTGAGCCACCCAGGTGCCCGTGAGTAGGCAAAGATTCTTTTAATCAAGGACACATCAGGAATTAAACGTAAGGAAAATACTGATAATTTGACTCTATTAAAATTAGACTATCTGTTCATTAAAAGGTGCCAAAGTGAGAGTGAAATTTGAGCCACAGTGGGAAAAGATTTTTGCAATATATTTATCTGACAAAGTATTCCCATATAGAACATATGAAGAATTTTTTAAATTCAGTAAGATAAATGACAGGCCAAAGGAAAAAAAGGCAAATTCCTTGAATAGGCACTTCATAAAAGCAGTAATCCTTACTATCAATAAGCTTATAATAAAGTGCTCAACTTCATTAGTAATCGTGGAAATAAAAATTAAAATCACAATTAGATGTCACTGTTCCTCCAGAATGCCTAATTATGAAAAATGCAAATTATATCAGGTACTGGTGAAGACATAAACAACTGAAACTTGCATATTACTATTGTTGTGTATCAATGAGAGCATAATTTACTTCAATCACTTTGGGAAACTCAGTTTACAAAGGTGAACATACATTACCCTATGAAGATTTTTTTTTTAAAGATTTTTTATTTATTTATTTGAGAGAGAGAGAGAATGAGAGAGAGAGCACATGAGAGGGGGGAGGGTCAGAGGGAGAAGCAGACTCCCTGCCGAGCAGGGAGCCCGATGCGGGACTCGATCCCGGGACCCCAGGATCATGACCTGAGCCGAAGGCAGTCGCTTAACCAACTGAGCCACCCAGGCGCCCCTTACCCTATGAAGATTTTATACACATATGTACATAAGTACATCAAACAAAAATGTGCAGATAGGTGTGCCAATAAAGGGTGTATCTGGTAGCACTACACTTGGCCAAAAAATTGGAAACAATCCAAATATTCATCAACTATAGAATGATAAATACTGATATTATTGTATGATAAAATACTAAAGAACAGTAAGAGCAAAGTGTTTCTAGATACAACATGGATAAATCTTGCAAACATAATGTTGAATAAAAGAAGCCAGGCATGCTAAATAAATAAATAAATAAATAAATAAATAAATAAATAAATAAATAAA
>NC_058403.1:36440845-36449871 GCF_002201575.2 Neomonachus schauinslandi | reverse complement strand
AAATAAATAAATAAATAAATAAATAAATAAATAAATAAATAAATAAAACCCACACACATAATGTCGGATTTCAAGTAAGACAATACTAATTTATTACACAAAACTCATAGAAACCAAGATAGCAGTAGTTAACATTACAAGGTGGTATCACTGGAAGTTCTGATAATATTCTAATTCTTGATTCTGGTGCTGGTTATTTAAAAATTCATCAAATTGCAAAAGTTAGGGCCTCTGCATTTTTCTTTATTAGTTATGTATCAGTTTCCTAGGTCTGCTATAACAACCAGAAATTAGGAAGCCTAAAACAACAGAAATTTATTCTTTCAGTTTAGAAACCTGTAATTCCAAAATCATGGTGTTGGCAGGATTGATTTCTTTTGGAGGTTCTATAAGAGAATCTATTCCATACCTCTCTCCTGGCTTTGGGCAGCTGTCAGCAATATTTGGAATTTCTGTTTGTAGATCTATTACTCCAATCTTTGGCTCTATCTTCACATGGCCTTCTTATGTTTCTGTGTGTCCTTTTCTGTCTCTTATAAGTAAAGTCATTGGATTTAGAGCCTACCTTAATTCCAGTACAAACTCATTTTGATCCTTAAGTACATTAGCAAAGACCCTATTTCCAAAGAAGGTCACATTCTGATGTTCTGGGTCTATATAAATTTTGAGGAGACAGTATTCAACCTGTTACAGTTATGTTTCAATAAATTACTTTTTAAGACTATACTGTCAAAATAATATTTAGTATTTAGATTAATCAAGTGTTTGATACTCATGGGGGTGCATTAGTTGTAAGCTAAATCTATTTCATGGGACAAGAGAATTGTATTTGGAATCCTTTTTTATCATCCATAAGAATCACATAAATAAGCATATATATATATATTTTTTCTAACAAAAAACTGTTTCTACCATATTTGGAGAATATGAATATTTTCCATCATCTACGCTAGATGTTCCTTATTTTCCCTTGACTTTGATACATTAGATTTATAATTTGAAATTTGACAAAATGGGAAAACAAAATTAAACTGATTTTATGGATATTGATTAACTTTTAGTAACTACATTTATAAGCTTAAAATCAGTGGTCATAGAATGAATGTACTGATATTATACTGTTAATAATGATATACCTTCGTATTCTACAAAACTGAATGTGATCTTTAAAGTTGAAATTTGTAAACCAAAAAGGCTTTATTTCTCATATTGGAATACAATTTAAAAAAACCATCCCAAACATACATCAAATTAAAGATACTTATCACATAAATATATAATTATAGCTCTTTTACTGATAATTTTTTTTTCATTTTAGAGACAGTTTTAGATTTAGTTCTTACTTTTTCACAAACCAATTCCTTTCTCATTTTACATGCAATATGTTCATCATGATTTTCTATGTGGCATATTAGAATAAAGAATTCTGTCTTTATTTAATCCACATAGATTTTAAACTAAATCTCAATTTCCAAATTAAGAAAGGAGTGTTTTAGCATTGCTTGTTTATATGCATACCAAAATGCCTTATCTTGGTTTTATGATGTTTTTTGTAAACTCTGGAGATATTAATGCTAATTTCATCTTTGTTACATCTTGGATAATCTGTTCTGAGGCTTTATGTATTGCTGACATACAATGTTCAGAATTTATTTTTCCTTAGTGCATCCTGTTGTTTAGTCCTGCCATCACTAAAGCTTGTTATTGTTTATCCTGCTCATGCAGCTGCAAGGTTCAATCCCTGTCCATCGTGTTCTCTAATGCCTAATGTCTGTACTTTGGCATAAGATCTTTTTCCTCTTTGGGAACATCATAGCTGGTCTAATGGTAAGAATCATTTAAAGATATTCTCTCATTTTCAAAATATATTTTAGCCTTTGTATAGAGAAAGGGCGAGGGAGAGAGAAAGTAATGGTATTTTTTAATAATAATATGTTTAGGAAATTAATTAGAGAAAGTTATTGGAAAACAAATTCAGTCAGTATAGAGTTATAGCATCAGGCCATCAACTTATAAAATATATTTTTAAAAAACAACCACCAAAAAACCCCCAAAACATTGGTCTTTCAAATCATCTGGGAGAAGAACTATTAAACAACAGAACTGTCTCAGAAAAACTACATTGGTGGTATGAAGACCAGTTAATAAAGTTATGAAATAGGACAGTAGACTTTGTCATCCCAAAAGGTATGGGTTAACAAAAATTATTTGGTAAAACTGGCATACTTCAGATAGAGAAAAGTCTTCTATTCTATACCACTTGCATATAATACAAGTGATTGAAGACTGTTGTAAGGTGTGTGGCAGATGTTCTAGGTGTCCCATTCCATATCACCTCAGCACTCGCCATTCCAGGCATTCAGAAGTCTTGCTACTACTACAAACTCCTTCACCTGATGACTTTCCCACAAGCATTTAGCTCAAAAGCAAACTAAAAAAGCTAGGCAAGATGCCCAGGGAGCAGCCTTCAGCCACTGACAGACAGTATAAGAAAATAATTATGGCATCTTCTTTATCCCATGGGTGGCAAAACACGTATGTCTACTCTGACGCAGAGTTACCCCAGGTCTGCATATCAGCAGCAGCAGCAGCAGCAGCTAGGGGGCTGTTGAGAAATTCTAGGGGACCAATTAAGACCTACTATGTCAGATTCTCTGGGGACAAACTTCAAAATCTGCTTTAAGTAGATCTTAGAAGCAGGGGGAGCGGCAGGCAGAGGGAGAAGCTGGCTCCCAGTTGATCAGGGAGCCCGATGTGGGGCTCAATCCGAGGACCCTGGGATCATGACCTGAGCCAAAGGCAGATGCTTAACTATCTGAGCCACCCAGGTATCTCTGCTTTAACGAGATCTTAGTATCTGCTAAAATTTAAGAAGCATTATTTTATACTAGGAACCAGAAAACATTTTTTCTGTAAGTGGTCATGTATTATTTTCTTATGCTGCCTCAGCAAATTATCAGAAATTAAAGTGGCTTGAAACAACACCATTTTATTATCTTACAGTTCTGGAAGTCAGAAGCCCAACATTGGCCTCACTGGGCTAAAGTCAAGGCATTAGTAGGACTAGTTCCTCTGGAAGCTCAACAAGAGGAACTGTTTCCTTTTCTTTGCCAGCCTTGAAGTGTGGCCCCTTTCTCTATAGCTTCAATTACCATATGATTTCACTCATATGTAGAATTTAAGAAACAAAACAGATGACCATAGGACGGAAGGGAAGAAAAATAAAATAAGATAAAAACAGAGAAGGAGGCAAATCATGAGACGCTTAACTATAGAGAACAAACAGGGTTGCTGGAGGGGAGGTGGATGGGGGAATGGGCTAATTGGGTGATGGGCATTAAGGAGGGCATTTGATGTAATGAGCACTGGGTGTTATATGCCAGTGATGAATCTACCCCTAAAACTAATAATATACTATATGTTAACAAAATTGAATTTAAATTTAAAAAAGTGCAGTGACTTTATATTTCCTTCACTAACAATTTTTGTTACATCGCCTTCCTTTATTTGACTTTACTGCATCCCTCTTACAAGGACCCTTGTGATTACATTGGATACACAGGATAGTCAGGATAATCTCAATATTCTTAAATTAATTGCATCCATAAGGTCCCTTTTTCCAGGTAAGGTAACATATTCACAATTTCTGGGGATTAGGACATAGGCATCTTTAGAGACAGTATTATTCAGCCCATCATAGGCCAGACAGTAAATATTTTAAGTATTTTCTGCCAAGAGGCAAAATTGAAGCTATTGAAGATACTTACATAACAAGAGAGAAAACTCCTGCCTGGCCTCATTTTCCTGGGATGGGCCATCCCAGGTGGTGGGCCTGTTTTGGCTCAAATGGAAAAATTCTCCAGAAGAACTGGCTCAGAGGGGTACCTGGTAGTGGGCAATGTTGGCTATCTCCTCATCAGTTTCATTCTCTACTCAAGGAATCCCTGCATTCCCTTCTCTCCGCCTAAAGAATTTTGCAAACTCAATTTGGGCAGCTGGACAGAGATGAGGTGACACTCTGAGTTCCTGATACCCAGGCTGAGATTCCAATGCTAGGTGCCCAGAAGCTGCCAACAGGGGGAAGTGCTCAATGGAAGGTGGTAACTGGCACAGTCTCTGTGCAGGACTATTGCAGCCACTGGCCAGGGTGACAGATGCTGGGAGCATAGGGAGGGCATCTAGACTTGGTCTTTGTGGCTCACAGTGCTAGACTGCTGGAGTGGTGTACCTGACTGCAGGGGGTACAAAAACAGGTGATGTGGCAAATTTGACCTGAGGGCTGTAATTTCCTAATTTCTGTTGTACACCATATTCCAGAAGTTACCATTGGAATTGAGCTCCAGTAGCCTATAGGAATGACCTGCTCATATCTGTATGCTCTATTTACTTCCTTCCCTTACCTATCTCATCTTCTCTCCCCGCAACTAATGCTTCCTGAAATAACTTCCCAAATAAACTACTTGCACTTAAATCCTTCCTCCAGGAGCACCGCTGGGATAACACAACTAGAACATGCTGTGACCAGAAATCGTAACACTGTTTTAAAAAGTCAGTTCTCTTTGTCAAATATATACCAACTATAAACTTGATTTCTCCTGTAATATCATGTTTTTAGTAGATGGAAAAATATGTGCTTCCTCCCCTCAATTACTTATGTTTTACCCACTTTTTTCCAGTTTATCTGTTTGTTTGCTTATTTTCATGGTACTGTATATAGATGGGAAAATATAGTAATATTAATGAGGCAAAATCCATGGAGGATCACTAAATGATGTAAACAAGAGAGGGAGAAATTCTCTAGAAATACCAGAAAATTAATGATGACCAAAAGACCACTCTGCATTGCAATTTGTTGCTTGACCTCTAATGTCTGAAAATCATTTTAGAAGAACAAAGAGCTAGGCTTGTTTTGACCCCTTGGCAAGATATTTTCTAAGTCCTCCTGTAGTCAGTGCTCTACTGAAAGCCTGAATAATGCTTCTCCAGTACAAAGTCAAAATGCAAGCTGGAAGTCAGAAAAAATGTTTGGTTTCAATCAGATGAAAGAAGGGACCATTTTAAAACTACCTTCATATTTATAAAGAAGGTATTTTCCTGTCCGAGGGCAAAAAAATAAATAAATAAATAAATAAGATGCCAGGGATGGGATATTCAGAAAGATAATTTATATATTTCAGGTATGACTTAATCTGTTTTGATTAGAAAATAAAATCTAAATTTTTATCCAATGCCAAAGAACACAATATGTATTTTTTAAAAAATGTAGCTAAATGCAATAAGAACCCACATTTGACAAGTTTTAACTAATCAAGCTAACAGTTTTCACAACATATCTTCTTCTAATATCGTAATTAGAAAGAAACATTTCATGTAGTGCGATTGTCACTAGCAAGATTCCAATTTAACTATAATAGCATTAGTGAGTAACAGGGCATGGAAATGAGCTGTACAAACAGGCAGCATAAGGAAAAGATTTTATATCCACACTCTATTTAGAATGTGATCACTACCATCTTAGTGCCTTTGTGATTGCTCCACTTCTCAGGTAAAAATAAACTTAACATGTTTAAACAATTAACATTTAAAATGAAAAATTCAAGTCTATACAGAATCAGAGTTTGAGGCAAGGATACAATTCATGTTTCCTTTACCTGAACCCTCCCCCATACACACATATCTAAAATCAAATAAGACCTATTATCTCAATTAATAGTAAATTTCATATAGACTAAAATATGCTCATCCATTTTAAGCTGTTCTTTTGTCTCAGATTTTCAGTATACTTGGTTATATGCAGGTATAGATAAAGATTAAGACTAGATAAGGTATCTGCAATATAGGGATTTATGCAGGTATGAACAAAGAGTGATGGACGTAAATATATTTATTAATTCTAATAGCTTTTGGACATACAACAAGAGGTAATTCCCAAACTGGGAAACACTTTCATTATCTTTCCAATCTATACATTCTGAAAGGTAGTTTTTTTTTTTAATTTAAATTCAATTAGCCAAGGTACAGTACATCATTTGTTTTTGATATAATGTTCAATGATTTATTAATTGAGTATATCACCCAGTGCTCATCATAGCACGTGCCCTTTTTTTTTTCTTTTTTAAGATTTTATTTATTTGACAGAGAGAGACACAGCGAGAGAAGGAACACAAGCAGGGGGGCAGTGGGAGAGGGAGAAGCAGGCTTCTCGTGGAGCAGGGAGCCCAATGTGGGGCTCGATCCCAGGACCTTAGAATCATGACCTGAGCCGAAGGCAGACACTTAACAACTGAGCCACCCAGGCACTCCATCACTTGCCCTCCTTAATGCCCATCACCCAGTTACCCCATCCCCCCCACTTACCTCCCCTTCCAGAATCAATAATCTCATATAGTTTATAACATATCCACTAATATAGTATATTTGATTATTGATTGATTGATTTTTATTTTATTTCTTTTTAAGTAGGGTCCACACCCAGTGAGGAGCCCAATGCAGGGCTTGAACTCACAACCCTGAGATCAAGACCTGAGCTGAGATCAAGAGTGGGACGCTTAACCAACTGAGCCACCCAGGTGCCCCTAAATTTGACTATTTACAAATTAAATGAAATATTGTTTC
Source organism: Neomonachus schauinslandi (assembly GCF_002201575.2). NCBI lineage: Eukaryota > Metazoa > Chordata > Mammalia > Carnivora > Phocidae > Neomonachus > Neomonachus schauinslandi. Next base: position 36,443,256 of record NC_058403.1, on the reverse strand, counting down.
TATAAGTCAAACCATAAAAATTGAAGTGTACTAAATTTCAGTCTGTAGTGAGCTATTAATTAAAGATAAACATATCTGTGTATTTCAACATAGCAGAAGGTGTTGAATTTCAGGAAATTTGCAGGCCTAAGAGATACTTGCATTTTTAAAAGGGATCACAAGTAAGAAACATTACTCTATGGATTTTATACCCATGGAACTCTTAAATTTTAAAATGAAACAAATAATGTGTTTTGTTCCAAAGGTATGACTGACTTAATATGTTGAAGTTTCTTATAGTTTCTCCATGACCAATTAGTAGATGTATAATCTTCTCCTACAATATGTGATGCGCTTTTGGTAAACATGCACTGTATTTGCTGCTTCCATAACTGTTCAAATTATCTAACAGAAAGCTGTCTACACAATGGGTACAGACTGGGGCACCTGGGTGGCTCAGTCATTAAGTGTCTGCCTTTGGCTCAGGTCATGATCCCAGGGTCCTGCGATCGAGCCCCTCATCAGGCTCCCTGCTCCGTGGGGAGTCTGCTTCTCCCTCTCCCACTCCCCCTGCTTGTGTTCCCTCTCTTGCTGTCTTTCTCTCTTTCAAATAAATAAAACCTTAAAACAAAAACAAAAACAAACAAACAAAAAAACACAATGGGTACAGACTGACAAATTTTTAGACCTCACTTCTTAACACAGTGTCGTTTAACACTCAGCTTCTCTAGAATTTTTCATATAGGAATTCTAATTAGAGAAGGCCTAGCTACACTATGTCTTATATTAAAAGGCAATTTTTTATTATTTATATTTATTGTTTAAAATGAGATTGCTAATGTCTCTATTGTATTAGTTTTTATGCTAATTTTATTTTTGAGATGTCATTAACTACAATAAAGTCTAAGTATTTTTAGTATAGGATTTGGTAAGTTGTGATAATGTATACCCCTGTAAAGCAATGAAAACAATCAGGATGTTTAACCCATCCCCATAACCTACAAAAATTCTGTGTCTTCCCTTGGTAATCACACTCCAACCAAGCCACCCCTAACCTTTCCCAGGCAATAACTGATCTTATTTCTGTCATCTTCGATTAGTTTGAATTTTTTATAATTTTCTTTAACTTAGGTCATACAGTATATACTCTTTTTTGCGTGTCTTATTTCATATAGCATAATTACTTTGAGGTATATCCATGTCATTGCATATATCAATAATTCTTTTCTCTTCCCTTCTTCCTCCCATCCTTTCCTTTTTCCTTCCTTCCCCCTTCTTTCTTTAGCTGAGTAGTACTCCATTGTAAAGATACAGCATAATTTGTTCACCCATTCATCCGTTCATTCATATTTTGATTGTTCTCAGTTTTAGGATATTATGAATAAAACTGCTATGAAAATTTGTGTATAAATCTTTGTATGGGTATTCGCTTTTTTTTTTTTTTCTTTCTCTCAGGTAGATATTTTAGTTGGATCATACAGTAGTGTAAGTTTAACCATTCAAGGCTTAAGTCTATTATCTTACTATTTGTTTCTATTTTTCCATGTGTTCTTTGTTGCCCTCTTCTTCCCTTCTGCTTTAATTAATATTAATTGAATATTTTTGTGAATTCATATGTCACTTTTTTTACCAACTATAAATATTTACTTGGTTATTTTAGTGATTGCAGGTTGATAGTATATACCTTTAACTTTTCAACACTTCAAGTGATATTAAACCACTTCATGTAAAATGTGAGAACGTTATAATAATATACTTCCATTTCTCCCCTCCTGGCGATTATGTTATTGTTGTTATACATTTATTTCCTCATATGTTATAAACTCCACACCACCTTGTTATTACTTTGACTTTGATATTACTTTGATATGTATAAATACATATACACTCAGAACCCATGCAGGTGACTTTATCTGAAAATAGTGTCTTTGTGTATATAATCAAGTTAAGATGAGAACATAGTGGATTAAGGCGGGCCTTAAATCCAATATGACTGGTGTCTCTATAAGAAGAAGATTTAGACACAGACCCACAAGGAGAGCACCATGTAAAGACAAAGGCAGAGAATGGGGTGATATATCTATAAGTCAGGTGATTTCAAGAATGGCCAGTAACCACCAGAAACTAGGAGAAAAGCATAGAATGGATTCTCTCTCAGAACCTCCAGTAGAAACCAGTTTTGTCAGTACCTTAATTTGAACTTCTGATCTTCTGAATTATGAGAAAATAAATTTCTGTTGTTTTAAGCCACCCAATTTGTAGTAGTTTGTTGCAGTGGCCCTAGGAAACTAATAAAACTTCCTTACTCTTTATGTATATATAAGGTTGCAGCTGGAGCTTCAGTTGTAGATCTATCGGAATATGTTTATTTCACAAATTAGAATAGTAAATTAACAGAATCCTTATTTCCTAGTGATAGTGAAAGTATAGGT